>NW_010100279.1:48036-101145 GCF_000699245.1 Pterocles gutturalis
GGGGGGGGGCCGGGGGTTTTTGGGGGAGGGGCGGTTTTTTTTTTTTTTTTTTTTTTTTTTACGGCTGTTGGGTGTTGTGCAGCCCGTGCATGGCAGATACTGCAGGAAGGTGGAATGGCTCGCGTGAGCGTGCTGCACCGTGCTGCTCTGGCTTGAATCAGCCGTGCTGGTACATGCTGTGACTTTGCTTTCCCTAGAGGAACCCCAATAGAGGCACTTGGGGGGGGGGGGTTTGGGAGAAGTCCTTATCTAATTCAGTCGCACTTAGTTTGTGCAATGAGATTTTAATCTCTTTAAGAAATATTGAGGTTACAAAGCTTGAAAAATGTGTAAGGTACATGTGTACCACTTCGAAAATTTTTCCATCTGGGAGAATACTTGATATAGTTCTAACAGATTTCTCTTTTTTTTTTTTTTATACATAGCCTTATTTTAAAAAAAGCATCAGTAGAATTTACCTGGAGTAATCATGCCAGAGCACAGTTCTTTGTGAAATGTTAATGAAATACTGGCTGTGACCAGCTCTGTATTTCTCTATTCAGGATCACGGCTGTAACTCTCCTTAAAAACTAATGTTTGATTTTTATGACTGTGTTTGGGCAAGAAGAATCCTGATGAGGCTGCTCCAGGCTTGCCCTTTTGCTTTCCTCTTTGCTTTAGTAACGGAAAGACAGTGGAGATGATAGCTGTGTGCAAGGAGCTCCATGCCTCCATATTCTGTGGAAATAAACAAATCTTGTGCTAAATGGAGCTGCATCAGCAGCTTTCTTCGTTAAATAACCATTAGGCTATTTTATGTTTTTATTTAGAGCAGGGAATGAAGTAATTCTGGAATCAGGTTAGTAAACACTGCGGTCTGGCAATTAGGAAATTGATTGGGGACCTAATTCACTATAACATAGTCCATCTTTTGCCAGGACTGTAAATATCTCCTTATTGCTTAATTCTACAATATCGTTAATAGGAAACCTGGTCATTTGTAAGAAATCAGCCGTACATGTGGTAGGCTCATCTGTTTGTCTTGCTCTCTCTTTTTAATGTTCATTTGCAAGAAAAGCAACTTGGTACAGATAAAAAAGAGCAAGTGGTAATGGGCTTGAAGCTGAGAGCTCTTAGCTTTTGACACTTAAGCCCTTGAAGTGGAGGATTTGGGGATAAAGAGACTTAGGGGTTAGAGATCCTTTGTTCTGTGCTTGGCTGTGTGGGTGTTTTTTTTTTTTTTGTTTGGCTTGGTTTTCGTATAGCATTAGTAGATGGCAGGTTCCTTGCAAAGTAAAGATAATTAATTCGAGGGTCTTGAGCTCATAAAACATTTTTAAAAATGCAAAGGCAGCACTCACTGGAGGCCCTTTGGCACCCATGACACCGCGTCAGGATTATGGATTACCGCCAGCCGTGCATTTCAGTCTGAAAAATGGAGTTTTAGCTTTCTGAGAACATGCTGATTGTAAGAGTGGTCCGTACCACTTAAACTACTTGTACCAGGCACCCTGGGCCTCCTGAATGCACGGGAGCTATATGCTCCACTCGAGGGTTGCAGCATAACTTCCAAGTGATTTCATGAGAAAAGGAAAAAAACTAAATTGCAATCCTTGAAAAATGTATACACCAAAAAGATCATATGTGTTGCTTATGTAGGGTGGATTTCCATCCGACTGGAAGCAGGGCAGCATTAAGAAACGGGAATGTGCTGCAGCCTTCAAGGTTGGCGCTGGCGTCCTTCATCTGCAGACAGGCAGGTGTGTGTCTGCAGAGGGGTTCGGGGTGTAAGGTGTTTTTATAGCGTATTTGACACTTCTTCTACTCATGCTTAACAAAGAGGAGGAAGAGCACAGGATGTGGACTCCTATGATCCATCTCTGTGCTGACTAAATCTAAATACCTGTGACAAATTGCACAAGGATGCTTTAATGGCAGTTGTCAGAGACGTTTAACATGGATTAGACGCTTTCAATTTTCCCTCTAATAATGAATATTTAGTGAGACTTTTAAAGCTGTTAGCTATTAATTATAGTACCTAAAAATACGGTCATGTTCAGCCAAGTAGGAATCGGCACATGACTGTATGAAAAGTATGTTCTCTGTCTAGCTTTTGTGACATATCTCACTACTTTACATTTTCTTCATAAATACAAGAAATAATTTTTAAAATGACAGCTGGTGATGAAGCAGACTTGTGCCTGAAAGTTGTAAGCAGGCTGAGACTATTAACACTCAGGAGGTAAAAGGGATAGATGAATAGATAAATGTCCTGATACTTAATCTATGATAAAATTAGATTACCATAAATTTAGTTCCATTGTAGACATTAATATTGTTCTGAGGCTAGAAATTCAAGTGTGGAAATAGAAGGTTAGTGTTTGCATTAATAAAAATGCAGACCATTGTCCTTTGCTGGTGTTGTTGCTGCATTCTGCAGATAAGAAATCGCCTTTCTCTTTAAATTCGTTTATACTACCAAGGGTTACTTTTGCAGATTAGAAATAAATAGGGTTATATTTCTACAGCTAAAATAAATGTTTCTACTGTTGAAATAAATGACTTATTCCAACAATAGAAAGCTGATTATACTATTGATAAAGAGGCTGTCAGTCAAATGACTCTCATTTATGTATTCAAAAATCTTAACTAATAGTGCAATGAAAAAAGCTCTAGTGGCTTTATTAAATTCTTGCTTTTCAGGGTAATTTTTTTCTTTGTGGCTGAAAATCATCTAAGGTTTGCAGCTTGCAGTCATTTCCCTGAGTGAAGTGTTGGAGTAGATCTAGGAAGCTTAGAGTCTTTGTTTTGCTTTGCTACCGTTTTGTTGGTGTTTTGTTTTGGGTTTTTTTCACCCAAGTGAGTCAAGTAGAGGGGATCCAGCTTGTGCGATCTAGTTTCAGTCTTTGCAGGTCTATAAAGAAGACAGCTTGGCAGTACTTTTGTGTTCTGTGGAGACCTGGCCCACTGGCGTCTTCCAGTAATGGGTCTGCTGCCTCCACGGACCATCCGTCTCGGGTCTCTTGGTCTCCCAGTGCTGTTGGGCAGCAGGCACTGCTCTTGCCTCCCTTTTCCTGGCTGGTGGGTTTATCTCCTCTGGCACGTAGCCAGCGCTGGTTTTATGAGCTCCCCCTAGCAGGGAGAGGGAGAAAATCCTGAACATTGTTTGTTCTCTCCTGGCAGGCAGGTGTGAATACTTTTTTGAAAGTTTCTCTCTCTGTTGCTGTTGGAGACTGATTTCGACTGTCCATTCTGAGCTCAGGTTAAGTGAGATGAGTCTCAGTTAAGACTTGCACAAAGTCACATAAGCAACATCTGGTACACCAGGGTCCTGCACTTCAATTTTTTGCATATCCTGGTCACTGTTCTAGCCAATGGATCTTCATTTTGTGATTGACTGAGCTGGGGGTATGACCTGTCACTGCATCTTCCCTGAGGGGGTAAGCATCCAAAAAGTTGAACTTCTCCCATGTCTTTACTGCTTTCTTCCTGGAAATGTCTTTGTGCTCCAGGTTTCGCAGAAAAACCCTTTCAAGCCTTTGGACCCAGTAGCCTTGAAAGACCTGTGCAAAGTCGTTGTCATTGCGAGTGTGGGTTTGGGGAGGTGAATTAGATGAAGTTCCATTCCAGATTAAAGCGAAGGTTCTTGGGTGTTGATGGGAACGGGACCGGAGCCTTTCCCGGTGCTTCAGCACAGCACGCTGTTAACCTCACGAGAGCTATCACAGCTCCAGAGAGGGCAGTGGGGAAATTGTAAACTTACCTTCTATGGATTTGAATGCTTTTCCCAGCTAGCTTTTGCTGTAAGGAATGTGAGAAAATGTGAGCGGAGATGCATATGGGAGAAATTTGGTGGGGAAAAGAGCCCAAGAATTTATTCAGAGTCCACCTGGGTGTGTGTGTGCATGCATTTATTTTTATTTAAGCATTGACATTCCTCAAAGTACTCTCCTTTGATAGCTCTGAGTGCCCTAATGATAATTACATTTACACTAAACGTGGAGCAGCATCAATACTGATATACAAATAATTTAAATCTGCCAGCCAGCTGTCTTAACTAATCAAATGGAGATTGCCCCCTGTCTCAGTCAGTAAAGACAGAGAATAATTCCTCCTCTTCAAGCAAAAGCAACAAGGAAGGTGCACATGGTGGCCCTTCTCTTAAAGGTGTAATTGTAGGAAAAAGGATATGAAGAAGAACAATCAGGCTGTGTCTGCAGCCTAAAGAGAGCTGTGCTGACCTGCCCCAGCCTTGGGGCTGGAGTGTTGGTGTGTAACTTAGAACAAATGGTTAGTTTTTAAAAAATTATGGATTTTGTATCGTGATGGAATTTTTCATCTCTCAGAAGTGTCTCCGATTCCATCCCTTGGTATGGTCATGCTCAAAAAGCAAAATTTACATGCTATTGTTTTTGGAAGGAAAATATTCTTTAACCTTGAGGTGCTGAAACAGCAAATCAGATGGTGTGTTCAGGTACGGCTCTGTGACCTGTAACAGGTGTGCGGGGCTGCAGAAGTGACCTGCTTTTCCTGCACAGCATAGAGTAGAGGGAACCTTGCTGAGTGCTAATTAATTGTTGCTTTCATGCAAAATAATTCTTACCTTCAAATAGCCTTGAAAAAGTTCTCCTGGTCTTTTCGTCTAGGAAAAGTTGATATTCAATTACAGCCCCGTAAAATGGGATCTAACTCCAAGGACTGAGCTGCTTAAAATTATGGATTTTGAACTAAATAGTTTTTCTACTATTAAGTAAGCCATACCTCATTTAAAAATAATCCTGTCTGTTTCAGTCCATTATTGTGAAGGGTTTTGGATTTTTTTTTTTTTTTTGAGGGGCTTTGTTTTCACTGTGGAAATACTACTTTTTTTTTTTTTTAAATAGTATTTTATCTGGTCTTTTGGGGGCTCTGCATGCAATATTTATATATTTATAGTCATATCAACTGACTCTGTCATCGACTTGTTCCTCATGCCCATGCTCAGTGGGTTGGGAGCAGTGTTCAAGCACGAGGAGAAGATGTGGATCCACTTGCCAAGCTGGGCAGGAGCAGCCGGATGAGGCCAGGCTGGCTCCAGACAGCCCACACACGGGTTACCTGGGCAAGCTCCTCTGCAGCGGTGAAGGTGCACAGGCACGTGCTGTAGCACAGGTGACACAATGCCACCGCCACCCTGGGTCGGGGATGGCCAGCTTGCCTCGAAGCGTGTGCTGTAAGTAGCTGTGTGGGAATATCTGCATCTGCATTCATTCATCTGATTGCACAGCGTGCTTCATCCTGAGCAATGGGAACAGCTTTGTACCAAAGCAACCGCCCACTCAAAATACATAAATGAGACTCTTTTTGGTTTGTGATGCCTGAAAATCCAGCAGAGCACATGGGAAATTTCCGAGGAGTGTTTGTTATGGTGACAGGTAGAACCGAATGAGTAAAAGCCTCACTCAGCTCAGTTCTGGAAGGTCCTCGTTTGTGATTATAGTCATGATGATAAAGCAATTAAATGCCAGTGCACATATATTTTCCATGTCTGTGAGGCTTCTGGCGTAATTATATAATCACAAATGCCATTAAAGAGCAATAATGTTATTAGTGCATCACTTGGAAGAAACGCACAGCTTGGATGCTAAGTATGGAAAACAACAAAAGTCCAAAACACCCTAGAGCGTTGAGGGTGAAACACCCAGCGGCGTTGAGGGTAGGATGTGCACGACTGGATGGTGCAGTTGGGATCTCTGCTGATTCCTAACGAATAGCAATTACCTAATATTGTGTGGCACCTTGATATTTCAGTGTTGCATAAATTAGCGTAGAAAAGCATGCAAGTGCAAGTGTGATTTTTTTTTTTTTTTTTTTTTTTTGTGTGTGTGTGTGCTGTGTATTTCCAAGATCGTTAACTTCAGGTCTATCGTTAAAACATCTGTGGTTTCATTAGTGTGTGTGAGCCCTGCTCAGCTGTGGTTCAGTCCAGCCTTGTGGAACGGGCTCTGGATCCTCTGCCCAGAAGTGTCACCCTGCACATCATCCAGGCAGACTGGGGACTGTTGGGCTCTGGCCCTCTTGGTACACAGGGAGGAGAGAGAATTTCTTTGTTCCTGGACCAGTGAAGCATCTTTTTTTATTAGAGCTTTAAGCTCAGTATGTAGGAAAGCAAATGGGGAGTCTTGAGTAAGGATTTAATTTCTGTTGTCAATAGTGTGACAAGCGCTAGCATCAGCTCTTCTGGCTGAACCAGAACCGGCTGGAGGTACAGTGATTGATTGAGAGTTGTCTAACCTTGAAACAATAAAGACCTTGATGAGGCTGCTATTTATCCCATAAGCCTGGGTGAAGCTAGTGAGTCAAGTGAATGTGAAATAAAGTTGATGGATTCATGGATATTAGGGTCAAAAGGGTTAACTAGATTTTATTTTTTTCTGGTTATCTTTGTAGCATGTCAAGAATGTCACCTGTTTATTCCTGCATAAATCAAATAACTGTATTTAACAAATGCATAAATGTGCTACAATAATGCCTGTGTCTATCACAGACTGAATATTCAGTTGTATTCCCACAAATACTTTTGAATGGAGCAATTTCTTCTCTTTTCCTTAACCTTCTCCTGGAAAGTAGGCACTTGGAAGAAAATAAGATTGACAGAAAATAAATGCTCAAATCCAAGTGAAGTTGTTATTAAAACTAAAGGCAAATAGATAAATATCATGTTTTTCTGTATGTAGTTTTCCATTAACAAAATGCTAGCTGAAATCTGTTTGTGTAAAATGTTTTGGATCCTGAAAGTTGTGCTTTCGGGAGAAATTAAATTATAACAGTATTGAGCGTAATGGCATCAACCCCAAAAATACAGGGTAAAAAAAAGTCCTGATCTTATTAGTTATTTACATGATTTTCAGGGAAAACTTATTTCCATAGTAGCTCTCTTGTCCTGCCCAGCCTCTGTTCTGGGCTGAAGTTGGATCAGTTGCTTTTCATTCATATAGCGATTTCTTCGTGCCTTCAGTAGATCCATACAGAGTCAGGTCCCATAAAGAGCCTTTTGCCTTTGTAACCTATTGAGAAGAGATGGCAAACAGCAATGTGCTCCAGCTTTACATCTAAATGAATGTGTATTGATTGTAAATAGTGTAAAAGACTGTCGTAAACAAACACTGATGTTTCCCAGGTGTGGAGCTAGGAACAGAAATATATTCTGTGCCAGGTTGTGTGTAAGATACTCGGAGGCACCAAAGATGCTTGCATCTCCATCCTTTTAGCTTAGAAAATCTAAACTCCAAGTTTGGCATAGTCCATCAAAAAACACGGGACACTTCAGCGATAATCCCTGCATCCCAGCTGGCATCACCTCTTTGGGTAAAACCACCTGCAGGACCAAACCTTGCAGAAAGGTGAAGGTGTATTCCCAGAGTGTGAAGCGTGTTTCATTCCAGATTCTGTGTGGAAGTGTGTTTAGTTTTGTCCCTTATGCATTCAGTCACCAGCACAATCCTGTCTTGGGTCTGCTGGGATGCGCTGTGTCATTAATGAATGATGGAAGGGCTGCTGTGGTCCCTCGCTCCATGGTCTGGCTCATGGCTTTGGAGCACTTCAGGATTTAGATTACAGCAGCAGAACCTAGGGCTCCTAATTCCTATTAATCATATAGATAAAAGAGTTCTTGTTTAATAACTTTCATTCTGTTCCCTATTTTTAACTTTTGGGTGATTAATTTGCTCTGAAGGACAAGCTTGCTCAGTATCACCATGGTTTGTACGAGAGAAGGGCACGGCGAGACCCAAGGGCTGGTACATGAATCTGAACAGATGCCCGGAAGGTCAGGCACTAACTCCTGGCCTTAAACTCTGGATCACCTCTGGAAACTTAATAGCACCCTGTGTGAAAGGGGCAAAGCATTTATAAAAGAGGTCAGGCATGCAATTAAACTGAAACATAATAGTTTTGCTTGTAGTCTTTTTGAAGTTAGGATTTAAAAATCTATTATTAAAACAAGGAAACAACAAACAGAGTCCAGCTGTGGATTTGTTTTATATTTTGGTTTCATGATTCTGGGAAAGTACCTTTTTTAGAAAGGTTTATTTTAGGAAGAAACAAACTGCCATCTGAGTAGCTGTTTATTTCTTTGAAACTTTTTTAGATGTCCAAGAGTGACACAAAACGAGGGTGCAAAAATGGCAAGGAGTTCCAACAGCCTGCGATTAATCTGGCTCAAAAGTGCAGCTGGTTTGGTCGGGGAGGGCAAAGGCATCACTGAGCTGATTTTGAATATCCGTTAGGGTATTTCCAGTCCTTCTGCTGTGTGTGGAGACCACGTTTGGTTTGCCCGTGGCCATCACAGACCCGTTAGAGCCGCTTCCAGCCCTGCCGGTGCGAGAGGACGGCGAGCCGCCTGCAGGCTGGGAGTAGGGGTGGATTCTCTGATTTGGGGTTTTAACAAGCACAGGGCAAGAAGACACCAGCTTTATTGAGACAGTGCTTACTCTCACTTGTAACGAGCCCTTTAATTAGGTTTTCACAATGTGACAAAAAAGTCTCTAATTAAAATATTTATAGTTGGTTTTTGATTGGAGTCTTCATCACATTTATAAAACAAAATTTGTCACCGGAGGTAAAGCATCTGGCGAGTTGGTGAGTGTTAGCTCATGAGTCGAGCGGGACTATTTTGGGATGGGGAAGTTACTCCAACGTAGTATGGATGTGTCCAAGGAAGGATGTGGCTAAAATGAGGATGACAAGTTTAGGATGTGGTTTGTCTTAAGGCTTTGTTCAGGCCAAGAGGTTTAGACACAGCTTATCCAGCTGCTGTTCTGGAGTTTGTTTGGAGTGGACAGACACGGGTGTCCATGGCAGCTCACCACCCTGGTCACTCACGGGTGACCCCTGGGGAGGGGACTCGTAGGGTGGGCTCAGGTCTTAAGGCAGTGGGATCGCAGCCACACAACAGTTTCTTCCAAATTATTGTCCCTGCAGCGCTGTGATGGTGGGGAAAATGTAGAATTCCAAATTATTTCTGATTTGAAGTCTTGCTTTTTTTTAACGTGGCGGCCAAAGTCAGCAGGGGCAGAGGGCAAAGACATTTGCTATGAACCCAAAGCTGAGGAGCAGCACACTGGGATCTTTCCTGGTCCCTGGGTGTCCCCAGCTCTGTGTCCCCCCACCCCAGTGCCCAAGGTCCACCTTGGAGAAGCAGTCTTGCAGTAAGGAGCTAGAAATCCTTGAATGGAAAACTCCTTGAGTGCTGCTTTTGGGGAGGGAAAGGGAAGAGCTTGTTCACAGCTCTTTCCTCTGGGGTTCTCCTGGACCCACATCACATCCTGAAATGGAGCAGACACACACCTGCATGATTTGTTTTAATTTTGATGGAAAAGTTTGCCAGTGTTTCTGCTTTTTAATGTTTTTAGTATTATTTGTAAACCTTCACAGAGAGCTTCTCTTTCCTTCCAACAGCAACTTTTTAAGAAGACTTGTTTGATCTGTGTTCTTATCTAAGATTATGGCTAATTACTCAATAAAGAACTTTTTCTTTCTGAGGCCTTTTTACCCCCCTTTTAAGTGCCATCTCATGGGGTGAAATTTCTTCCTCTTTTGGTTTTGCTCCATCACAACCGAGCTTTCATGAAGACATGCCTCGGAATCTGAGGGGAGCAGTTAGTGCAAAACGAATCCTTTAGATTTTTTTTTTCCCCTTCCCTTTTTATGCTAAAGCTGAAAGATGAAGCATACAGGAAAGAAAATGGTATTGAATCTCCCATTCCAAAAGGAAAAAGCACCAAGGATCTGGCCACTGCAGGAGAGTTTTGAGCTGCATGCTTCATTTACTACTTTGTGTAGACATAACAAAGAATTTACTTCAGTCCCCTTGGTACTCACACAACCTATTGCGCTGTAGGCAGAGATAAAGCAATGAGCCCAGTGTTAGAGTACAGCAGCGAACTGGGAATTTCGGTGGGCTAAAGACAAATGTTTCCTTAATAATCTCATAGTATGGATCTAGTTCCTTTCCGTTTTAGGTTTCCTATTTCTGAAAAAGGGGCTTTTGTGCAAAGTGCCAATAGCTTTAGTTGGAATGAAGCATAAAATGGGTCTCAGAGCAGAAGCTTAATTCAGGAATTAAAAAAAAAAAAAAAAGAAAAAAAAAGTGCTGTCATGGGACATCTTTCGGAGTTATTTGTGTTAATGAAAAAAAAAGTTGAGAGGGAAATGCTGGTGAGTTGTAGTTGCATTTCACTTTGAATAAGCAAACTATTTCTCTTAAGGTAGGAAATTACTGGCATGTTGCTCAGTCTAAACTAAGTTTTGTATTTTTCATATGTTATTTGCCTTTTGGAAAAGTCTTAAAGATTAAAAGCTCCCAAATGAGGCTCCCCCCATTAGGGACTAGGGGGGAAACCTGTGAGATTCCAATCTAAAATGAACAGTAATACCTTGGAATACAGAAAATTGTGGCCATTTATGTAGCACTACATTGTTATGTCGCAAAACACAGCACTATCACTAAAGTAATGGGACTAGATAAAAAGGCTGATTGAAAGGCAGAGGTTTCTGTATGCATGCATCTCGTTATATTGACAAGCAGAAAAATATTGAAAAGCACTGGAGCATTTAATTGAGTTTGTGAAAAATGTCCGGGTGCGTACGGCTGGGCTGTGTGTGCAATTTAAACGTTTGTGCTTGTAAATGGAGTGGGCACATCTATTCTTCAGGTTGGTTTTATGTTGGGGGTTTTTATTTTTAGCATTAGAAATGCCAAGTAAACAACGTGTTGCTGTCCCACCCCTGCCCCAAGAACCAGAACAGCTCTTATTTTTATGAGACATCTATTCAGACTTAGAAAATAAAGAGCAGAGAAAAACAGGTTTGCCAATATCCCATTGAGAAGAAAGAATGGTAGAAATAAGGGAAGTTTAATTAAAAATAAAAGGTCAAATGGATTCCGCTTTCCTGCCGTGTTGCCTCGACTAAAGCATCTTAGGGAAAGGTGTGTCCTGGGGGAGGGAACTTGTGTTAAATTCATACACAGATAGGATCTGTAAATACTGAGCATAAAAAGAAATTATTTTGATGCTTGTGATCATTGTCTAGTCTAGAAATATTCTACAAAATTAAACAATTTAAGGTTTATTTTCTTTGTGTTCTGGCAGCTTGTTTCAAGGACACAAAGTGGGAGTACCCCATGTCTCTCGCCCTTATTGACTCCCCAGTAATTTTTCACCCAGCTGGCCAGCTCCACTGCCCCATTCCAAAGTTCCTGCAGTGGTTACAGGTGGGCATATGTGGAAAAATCTTCTACGAAAGGGAAAAAATCTGTAGTGTGTCTTATACCTGATTGTACACCGGAGCATCTAGGTGGCAGGGAAAATGGAACTGCTTCGGCTATGGGAAACTCTTCTCTGAGCTTGTGGGTAAACGTGGGGAAGCCAGGCTTGGTTAGTGTTGGTATTTCCAGATCTACTTGTTTCAGTAGTGGTGAGGAAAATAGCCAGCTAAGGGGATTGCCCAAACTTTCGTGCATTGTCCCCAGACCTCCTGTGTGCCTTGCTCCCTGATGGCACGAACACGTGCAATTTGTGTCTTCAACAAAAATAAAAGTGTTTCCCTGCCTTGAGAAAATGTTTCTGTTTTAGAACATAGTAAAAATAATATTTTGGCACTTCATCTCTAGGTTCTGCAATGCAGAAGATGGAAATGGTGAAGTTCAGTGTTTGGTCTTTTCCCAGCAGTGCTGTGATTTTCCCCGCAGCTGAGTCTTCTCCCAGGCTGCCCTCTGATCCTTAATGGTTCCAGTTATAGGAAGTTGTGTCTCTCTTAAGTTTTCCAACAAGTTGATCACCAGAAGATATTTTTTTCTGAGGGAATTTGAGGTAGACTTTTGGTCTTGTCCACTCCTTCTTTGTGATACTAGCACTTCATTAGCTGTCACTATATTTCAGTAAAAAAATGAAGGTGATGAATGGGAAAAATGGAATGTGGAATGTCTTCTTTGGGCAGAGAGGTGTCACGGGGTTTAAACTCTAAAGGAGTTTTTCTGGAGTAGAGTAATGATCACTGTCAGCTGACAATCAGTTAATTATTCAGAGCACTTTGTCATTCCCATCAGCCTTATTTCTTCAAATTTTCCAGTTTTTTTACAAATTATTAAGAGAAAATCCTGTTTACTGAGTTCTCCAGCATTTAATGAGATCCTGAAGTTTGTTCCAAGATGTTTTGAAAATTGTTTAATTCAAACTGAAGAAAAAGCCACAAGTTTGAGCATAAGGTCTTGCAAGTCCCATTTTTTGTTATGTGTGTGTTTACAGAGTAAGACCTACAGAAAAAAGGATCCCACATCTTGGGGAGCACCTTTATGATAATGTTGGGGAGAGAGGACGCAGCAATCTTGGGGCTGGGTGGCCGGCAGACACAGGCCAGTTGGCATGGAGCACTGTCATCTGTCCCTGATGCAGAACTTCTCATTAGACATTTTGAAACACATGTTGGTACTAGTGAGTGGAAAAATCTGCTTCAATTTTGAACTTGACAAAATTAAAGAGTGTGTAACTTTAAAGCTGGCTTCTGAAAAAAGATTGCCTCTCTAACTGTACCCATCTTTGACAAGTAAAATCTGCATTGGCCCGTTTAACCTAGTTTCCCAGAGATCCCCTTGCTTCTGTATGTGAAAATGAAATTACATCCCAGACACTTCTGGGGACCATTGTCTCGTGTTTTCCCAATTAGACACCAGAATTGCTAGACTCCGCTTTGCAATGGGTGACTGATGGTTTTTCCTGGCTAGACTGCAGTTTGAGTCTCTGCATGTTCCGAGTTTGACACTTTGCAAAAGAAAGTCAAATGTCAATGTTGAGGTCTAATTTCTTAGGTAACTTGAACTGTTCACAAAAAAAAATTATTTTTAAGCTCTCTTCCCCTTCCTACTTCATGAAGCTTCCTAGGGTAATCTTTGAGAATCCCTCACTTGTGGCCACTGGAGTTGTCTTCCTCTGCTGTAGTATCGTTATCAACTTGTGGTTTAGCTCCCCTAAGATAAAAAATGAGTTGGTGGCATCAAGACTGTGGGTTAAACATGACAAACCACGCCAGTAATCTGCCTGAGCTCAGCATAGGCGAAGTGATTTGCTTATTCTGTTCTTGAAGAAAAACCTAAATATGATTATTTCTCCCCAAATGATAACTTGCACTTGATCTACAATTTCTTTTGATTTAATGCTAGAACATGTGGCTAAAGGCAATATATTCTGCGGGCCATTAAAGCAGAAGCTTAGGTATCTTGAAACCTGCTTAATAAAATGATTGTGGAAAGGCAAGCCACCGTGTGTACTCCACCTGAATGCCAATGACACCCTGCGGTGTCTGTTTTGACGGTGGCGGTGGCAGCCGAACTTCTGTGTGATTGTTAGCGGCAGGAGGCTGGTATTTCCATTTATCTGCATGCCACCACGTTTCCCCCAAAGTTCCACACCTGCGCTAGCTTGTTCAGTAACTGAAAATGAGTTAAAGCCAGCTGTTGGGATAAGGAAAGGCATTTTGTCATACTACTTTTATTTTTGTCGCATTACAGCGGGAGCTTGCTTCAGGGGTCTGAGGCAGCTACTGAGAAGATGCATCACAACCAAAAGATGTTCAGCGTGAAGACTCAGGAGTTCGGGGTGTTTTTCAAGGAAGGAAAAATACATTGTCTTTGCGGAGATTGCTGCGTGCTCGGTATTTGTAGGTATCTCAATTACCTGGACGTTAGCACAGGCACTGCTGGTTTGAGGAAGACTTTCACTTATGTAGGTAATTAGGGCACAACGGATTTCTGTCACCCCCCCCAAAAAAAGGCCACGTTGTAGGAATTCATATTGGGTGAAGTGTTTTACAAGAAGTATTTCAGAAGAAGTCCGCTCTGGCGGTCACCCCCCGGGTGAGCCAACCCACTGCCAACAAAACCACTCTTCCCTTTCTTTTGCTCCTGATGTTAATTTGGCTGCTGAGGTCTAAGAAGGTAACTGTTTAATTTTTAGAAAGTTAGCTAAAGGGAAGGCTTCTCATGCTGTTCCTGTTGGGAGGGGGAATTGCAGAAGCGTTCCGAGGCTGCAGTCAGGTCTGAGGGCAGAGGGACTGGGAAGCCCTCTTTCCACGGGAGGCACGGAGCTTTCCTCCTCTCAGCATTTCCATGGGCTTTCCTTCAGGAGTTCCTTGCTGGATTTGTACAGGCCATGTCCATTTTTTATTTATTTTTTTAGCTTTCTCTAGTTCTGGTGCAGCAGGGCAATAAATCTTCCCATCTCCTGCAGGCATTGGAGTTGCATGGTGATGTGTGTCGGTATTTTGGTCATAATGGGCAAACCCATGTGTGGCTCTTCTGGTTACTTTGTGTGAAGGGTAGGAAGCCAGTGTTGATCATCACAGCACTCCAGAGTTACTTCTAACACCCCCTACCTACCTGACTTTCCTCTCAGAAAATTGCTGCTTCATAGGTGGTACAGGTCGTCAAATGAGTCATCACCATATTTTTTTTGATGAACATTAGTTATTTGCTCAGATTTCAGAGATGGTTGGAGGTTGAAGCAGCTAGTATTGAATGGTGAAAACAAGGCTACTAATAAACTCTAGAAATGCTGATTTGTATTGATTCTTCTGAACCTTTTGGCAATGATGCTTTACCACAAATATAATGAAAGCTTTATTTTTTTACTTCACATTAAGTCCTTTAATCAGAGGACAAAATTCAGTTACTCCATGTAACTTACTGTATAATGCTCTGTGCTGAAATTAATATCATATTCAACTAGTAACTGTTTCATTAACTCTATTAACAGTCCCATAACCAGAGCATGGAAGTTTAATGTCTTTCTTTTTACATCGTTGGGTTTGAGCTTTGTGTACAGCTCTGTTGGCATTGCTGGAGAAAGCATGTTGGTGTGTCAGCAGGTATTGTTACTTTTATAGCATGCAGACCTTTTAATTGCCCTCATTGTTAAGGAGTTAATTTCTATTGAATTTTGAAACGTGATAGCTGCTGAAGCATGTAATCAGGCTGGGATATGTTTGGCAAGCATGAGTCCACAGCCCCCGTTGTGACAGCTGCTCTACCACCTTTGTGTTGTGCTGCGTGTTAGAGATAGGGACAGAGCGAGTATCCAGGAAAAAAGAAAGATGTTTGACTGGGTCAGCAAGCTTCACTTCTGCGTTTGGTGAATAATTAGGCAATGTTAATGCTGTTGTGAGAGTTGAGATGACTCTTCCACTGCAAGTTCTACCTTTGAATGGAGGTAAACACCTATTTATCCCGCAGCAGAGTTGAACTCTGTGGCTTTATCTTCCTCAAAATTACTTTTGGGAATGAAATTTCTAGTGCTGAGTCATATTTTCTGAGATTTTTTTTCCCTTCATATGAATTTTTACATTAAATTTTATTTGGCTTATTGTATTATGCAACAGATACTGCTGTGTGTGCTTTAAAAGTAAGTCTCCCCCTGAAATGTTGGTCAATGGCTGCTGTCTGGTCGATTCACGCTGTCAGAGATGTTGTGTTTTCTGTTAAGTTTGGAAATGGGACTTTGACAGGGTTCCTGATAGGACCCGAGTCTGGATTTTCTTGTTTTCTTTTTCTGACCTCCCACAATGAATGCGGGATGTCGAGGTGCTTGAGCCCTTGGTTTCGGATTCCTTGGATGAGAGCGGGCGTGTTGGCTCCTTTCTGGACCTTTCAGCATCCTGAGAGTTCAGGATGCCCCGCAGCATCCTCTGGAGTTCAAGCCCTTTGAGCTGGAACAATGGCCCGTAACATGACCATTGCAGCACTGGGACTGGTCAGTGTCATGTCATCCAGTAGAGTTAAGAGTCTCCAAAGAAATACCCAGTGATTAAAATGTTTGTATGAATCCTTTCTAGGAATTAACTTATGAAGGGATGTAAATAATTGCGTATATCCGGAAGCCTTGGGAGGGTAAGCTTGGGGAACTGGAAGGGCGCACTGATAACTTTTTTTCATGTCACTTCCTAGCTGATGGATTGGTGCCATACGATAAAACTTGCTGGATTTTGAACTTGGTAAAATACCAAGTTTTCTGAGTCGCTGTAGGGAATATGTGGTTGGTTAATCTTTATTTTATTATGTTGTTTTTTTTTTGTGTGCGTTGAATATGTAGGAGTTCTGGGAGCCAGTGTTCCCAATAACCCATCAGCTTTCCCGTCTGGTTTCACGCAGCCCAGTGGTGTGGATGTCGGTTGATCCACTGTTGCTGTCTCCCGCGCGGCGTCCTGGCCGAGCGCTCTGCTGGGCGGCTTTCCCTCTGCTGCTGGTGCGTCTGGGGAGCGAGCAGAAGGAATCAGCAACTTACATGCACTGTCGAGAACAGCTTAGTAGGAAATCCCGCTGGAGCACGCTTGCTGGGGCTGGGCAGGCGGGATGTGGCCAGCAGTCCGGTCTGTTTGCTCAGTGATCGAGGCAGGATTTGTTCTTCTGGGAAAACCAAAAATAATTGTTGTCAATGTGTGTTGGTATGAAGGTTTCTTCCCAGGCTGTGTTTGCAGTTATGTTGTTGATCGTAACTCTGCTCCGCAGACCCGCTGGCCATCGTTCTGCCACTGGGAGAGGAAGGAGATGTTGCTGGTAGGGACATTTTGGGGTGGAAATTAGAGAGCCAAAGGCTGGATTTCTGTCTGTGCTGCTAATAGTCACAGCCCGGGGCCCTGAGGGGTCAGTGACCCACCAGGAATGGCAAACACCAGAATAAATGTCATGTGTGAGTAACAGGCTGTTGACAGCAAGCCCAGGTTGGTGATCAGAGTCTTAAGCATCTTCCCAAACATTTTATTTTTTCCAGGCTAAAAGAATAAATTGAGTGCTTTTAGGAGAATAAGTACAGGAGCATGTAAATGACAAAGTAAAAGATTACATCCTTGATAAAACTGCAAAGTAATCCTGAAATCCTCTTTTCATATTCTCCAGTGTGTTTTGCCCTATTGCAAGAAATTGCACTGACGCAGTTAAGGTTGTTAATTTCTTTCACCTATTGCTGCTATTCTAACTTTTGTCATTTATAAAAGTTCAGTTTAATACTAGAGACAGGAAAATAACCTCTAGAAAAGCTTTTACTATCTCTGGAGGAAATGGGGTTTTGATTTTATATGTAAACATTGGATAAATGTGTGCATTGCCACTGCAAGTACCACCTGTAGTTAAATGGCTGCTGTTTCTGCAGAGAACCCAAAAAGCTCTATTTTCCAATTACAAATGGGAAAATCCACAGGGTGAGATTGGATTAATTGACAGGCAGCCATGCATGAGTAATCCTGCACTTCCAAATGTAAATAGCAAGTGCTTTGGAACAGTTAGAATAAAGATTTTTATATTTATTGAAATTAATCCAAAATTCAGAGCTGTGTCTGTATACAGCAAAGAAATAAGTGATCATTAAACACAACCCACAGCCTTGTCTGTGCTGCACAGAACTTGTGTACCAGCCTTTCTGAAAAATCACTGTTAGAGTAATTGCTTTTCTTTCTGCTTTAGCATATAACGGCTCCAACATCACAGTTTAAAATGGGAAGAAAAATGTGCTTTAAGTGGTTTTACTTAACTAATTACATGGTTAGGGAGAAAATGGCGTGATTTGTTAATAAGTTGTTTAAATTAATAGGGGGGGAAAAAGTGCTCCAGCAGTTCATGTTATACCCCTGCAGTTTAACATGGTATATTACAGACTCCTGCTGTTTAACAAAGAATACCACGGTTACTGTTTTTGAGAGTAATACACTACCACCAAAAAAAGGAGAGGAAAAAAAAAGAGATATTAAACACGTGGTAAGATATATTTCTCTTCCTCACAAAAATAAATCAGTGGAAGGAAATCACACTTCTGTGTGCATATTTTGTTTACTTTTATGCAAATCAGGGTAGGGTAGATGAATTTATTGTAAACTCTCATACAGACTAATTTGATATTGTCCTAGAAAGATGTACACTTGGAGATGTAACAAAAGCAACAATGCCAGTGAATAGGTGACATTAAAAGTATTACTTTTGCATAATTTATGTTCAGTGGTGCCAATATCAAGCTTCACTTCATCACCCGCTCACACAGAGAGCGCTAGATGTTTCAAATCTCATTAAGCTATTTATTCATTGTAATGAATAATTTTAATGTACTGTATTAAGGTTATGCCACACTGCACTGTTCAAAAATCCATCTTATTGTACATATTTTAATGTTTGCAGCCAAATTAATACCTCTATTACTGCCTCAATGGTTGAGTGGACACTGTTCATACATTAATCATTGTTGTCTCTGCTTCATCCCACTCCTCTGCTGAGGTTTATAATCCGTATTCCTTGATAGAGATGTAATAATCTAGCCATCTCTCTATGCAAGCCTAGTGTCAGAGGCTGGTAGTTATGTTACTCAGGTATCTTTATAGCCACAAAATGTATGGTGTTTCCCTGCACGTTGTCAGAGATACATTGAATTTTAAAGTAAAAAAAAAAAATGTACCCACCCTGCAGCCCCTGCTAACTTCCCCTCCAAAATCCTTCATGGTTTTTTCTGTGCACAGCAAAGGCAGAGAATAACGCTTCATTGCACTAGAATCTTCTACAATAAATCTGATTGTATTTGCCCATGAGATGCATTTTGAAAAACACACTAATTGCTGAGTGCCAATATTAGGGTGGCTGATAGGGTTTCACACCTTACTGTTACCATAGCAAAGGGCAGATGTCGGCTGTTATGACTGAACTTGCAAATTATATATGTTCACTTAATACGGTTTAATAAATAATGTCTTTGGAATTGATTGTCAGTCTCTTCCCTGGAGTTTTTTCACTCCTGGTTCTTTATCACCCACTCAGCGTTTGAAATTGCAACCATGTAAAAGGTGATTGGAAATTGCTCAGCTGAGGGTGGAGGGGAGAAAGTTAAAAGCTCTATTTTACTGAAAAATGATTGTGGAAAATTTGGTTAAATGGGCTTCAGGTAGTGAAAGACTGATTCTGGTCCTAAGACTGTGAATGGTTTTGATCGCAAAGACTTAAATCTTAAAAAGCCCAGCAAAATCAGGAATTGAAAAGCAAAGCATTGGCTTGGATGGTGGCTCAATTGGCTGCTCAAATGTTGATTACTCCAAATCTTGGTTTCTTTCACAATATTTTGAATTAATAGTGGTAGTTCTTAGCCTTACATGAATTCCTTAATAAGTTCATATACTACCTGTGTATTATAACAATCTAAGAATAATGGAGGTTTTTTCCAAAAGTTGTTTCACATCATTAGAAGGCAAACCAAACACTGGGTTGTGTGCACTGAGCGTGTGACGTGATGTTCCGTAGCTGTCCAAGGAGTAAACTCTGCAGGAGCAATGATCTCCAGTGTTTACCACCACCTTTGTGTAAGTACTTTATACTTTTTTTTTTTTAACTCTCCGTGCTGGGAAATTTTACATCACTTACTTTTGTGCTTCATAAGGAGGAGTGAGAGGGTTTCAAGTAGAGGCAGATGGGTAAGAAGTGGGACTTGGGACTCCTGGACCCTGCTGAGCCTGAGCACAGGGGACCTGGAGGCACCCACGCTGTCAAATGCCTATCTTACGAAGGGCAGGATGGAAGGTCTCAAACTGACCAAATGTCGTCCTGCTGATGTGCTCAGTCATTGAGTGATTGGCGTTTGAGCAGAGACTCAATGGCTTGTTTTCAACACCTAGTTTCCAGGTCCTAGTCTGACATACAGATATCAGCACCTTGCTTTCATATACAGTAGCTGGAGGGAGTGACGGGACAGAGTGAAAACCCAACCAACTAAACAAACAACACATTTATTTTGAGTCACAACGGCCATAAATTAATATAAAACATTCCCGAAGAATACAAGGAAAACCTTTGAGATTCACAGGCTCCTCAGTTTAAGTCTAACTTGCTCCCGTGTGTAAGAGTGTAGGTGGTGCTCGGCGCTGTCGGGTCGAAATCGGGTCCGTCTCTGTGTGAAAGCCTCCCATTCTGGTCAAGGAGGACTCTGAGTGCCTCCAGCTGGGAAAGGACAGTGACATTTCTGTCCTAAAGTATGGGGACAGAGGTGTAGGTGGGCTGGGGTCAGTGTTTTCTTATGTGATGTTACTTATGCGTTTAAAAGACCAAACACAATTAAACCTCTTCTGCCTGCAAATTTCTCCTAATTTATAAGCAGCATGATAATAAGAGGTATTAATGAAGTTGGTTTACAGGGTCAGGCTCCTTGGGAGCTGACCCTGGGCAGAGGCACACAACATTGGCATGCTGCTGAGCAAGCTGAAGGAATTCCCAGCTACCCCAAGTTTGGGACAGGTTTTTTCCCTGGTTGTCAGAGTGTCAGTGAGCCAGGGAAGAAATTTAAAGGGGTTATCTTCTCAGGATATTAAGCTCTTCCAAGCTGACAGCTTTGTTGCAGAGGTCAGCTAGGAGGAACAAGGAAGAGGCCCTGTGATCTAAAGATGGACTGACAGATATGATTTCTTTTCCTTTTATTGAATTATAATGTCAGTGGTTTTGTCCCATTACTCCTACGAGACTGGAAACCTCCATCTAAAGAGGGAAGGAATAGATTTTATGTGGTAAAGACACAGATTTTTGTTCATAGCCACTCTTTAAGGTAGCTCTGTGTAAGCCAGCATGTGGGTTGGGCATGACTGATTAAATCTAAATTAGTGCAGCGTATTGCATAGACGGAGAGTACAGGGTTTGTTGGTTTGTGTTTGTGGTGTGGGTTTTGTTTTTTTTTTTTCATCTCACAGAGATGAATCTGCTGAGGAGTCAGCCTTGTGGTCCACAAACAAAGGGATCTGTTTAGCCCAACTCAGGAGATGCAAAATGCTGAAGGTGTTTTCTCTTTGCGTCCTGTGTTTGAAGGGAAATCACAAGTAGGGTTTTCCTGTGTGAATTCTCTACATAGTTGCATGGTGGTAATAATAGCGGGTGTCTTTTTTAGTCTTGTTTTCCATCTAATTTGTTTCACTTCGGTCTGTCGCTACGTATCCAGCAGAAAGGTCATCTTGCCTTTTGTGCTCTACCTTTGATGGTGTTGGCTGCATTGTGACAAAGCTGTATCATCAGCTGCAATCAGCAACCTTCCTCATGTAATTAAAGAGAAGAAAATCCTTAGGAAAGCTGCACCGAATGTACACAATTATTTTGGGTAGCATTATGTTCAGCAAAGATAATTGGCAAGTTTGAAAGTGCATCTTTCCAGCTCTACGTGACATGTCTAGTACAGGATGGCTAATGCAGTGAATGTATTTAGTGTTTAAGTTTTCACATCAACAGCTCTCTCCACTAAGCCCTGGGATCAGAAAAGAGGGATTAGACTGGGTCAAAGATTGTTGGTCCTATGGCTTTGGAGAAGCCACCCAATTTCTCTTTTCCAGTTCTAAAATGCCTTCATAGAACTGGGAAGGCGATTCCAGGCGTTGGAAGAGAACATATGAATTAACTAGTTATATGGAAGAAGCGTTTTTTAACTTCTGTGTGACAAGGGTGGTGGAACCTGACTGACAACACTGCACATGAGGCTCATCTTGTGTCTGGTCGTAATAATGCATACGGTGACTGTCTGGAGTAGCTAAAGGCAAACTCATTCTATAGAAATGCTTAGGAGAGAACAATTCATTAAAAATAATGCTACATCAATGCACAGTGTGTTGCTGCTCTTGAAAAAACCCCATATAAACACTGGAATTGTCTGGCCATTGGAAATAACAAAGAACAGAGAGAGGTTAATTAGTAGAGTAGGTCTTGTGATAAATTATGAGACCCAGGAATTATGGATAGGTGGAAAAGAAGAAATTGTCTTTTTGTAGTTTTTTTCCTCCCCAAGAACTTCCTGCTCACTTCATAAGTGTATGAGATCACATCCTTCGAGAGCTCTTTACTCTCTTGATTCTGAGGAAAACACAAGGTTTTTTTATAATGTTAATTATCTGATTTTGTCCAGCTGTTACGTCCCAAGGACTGATCTGTGTTTCCTTGACACCAGTGATCTAATTGAAAAGTGTGAGTGCAGAAGAAAGGCAAGACTAAGCCATCGCTGTGATTGTGCTTAATTCATTAAATGATGGAGTTTGTGCTTTTCCTTCCCTGAACAGGACAAGCCCAGCTTGGGTGCGAGGACCTCTGTGGTCCCTCCTGGAGTAGGTAGAAGTTGTGGAGCCCACCTGCAGTTGGATTTTTGGAAGAGCTGTGGTTGGGACACCCCTAGTGCAGACTGGGACGTGTAGGATGTGAAGGCATGTCACACCCCCTCGCTCTCACATGCTGCTTTAATCAGCATCAATTAAGAAGTTGTTGGCTAAAACCTGTTTAAAAGCCCTTGAGGAGCACTCCTGCAGAAGCACTCGCATTGATGACATCGAGTTTCATCTACCCCCCTTGCCAAAGCGGGTATGGATCGGAGTACACTGAGTAATGGGCTCTCCGGGTTGAAGAGGTCATCCAGGAGAGTGGTTGAGTATTCAGCTAGGTTCATGTCAGTAAACTGCCATTTTAAATCCATGTGGTTTTGTATCTTAAAAACCAGCTGCAGCTGTGTGTTATCTGACAGCAAGGTAAACATCCCAGAAGAGCCATCCCTGGAGATGCGAGTCGTACCTTGGCCGATGGTGGCAGTTGGAGGTGCTTCTGGCAGAGCAGCTCATATAAACCGCCAAGAACCGACATCGGTTGAAGTGGGAGAAGGTGCAGAGAAGGTTTTTTAAAGGGAAAACGAGAAGTGTAAGTGCTTTGCTGTGGTACCTGCAGAACACATTAAATCTGACAGCAGCAGCTGATGGAGAAGGTCCAGGTGCGGGCGCGTGGCCCCGCCGGCGTGTTGACGGAGCACTGCTGGGAATAACAACAGTTTTTGGTGGTGACTGATTAGGCATGGCACTTCTGTCGCTCCCTGTAGTGGACCAGAATGACAACCTCCTGCGTCCCATAAAAATGGTTAAACCTTTTTATCAGTCTGAGAAAAAAAATTAGGAAGCGGTGAAATGAGTTCTCTGTAACCCTGAATGCTTTCCGTGGATGCTTTCAGTGCAAATTATCTGTGTGGTCTGAGAGGCAGTGTGTTTATGTAGTTAGATCTCATGCAGATACTTTATGTAAGAAAAATGCATTCTGGCTTTAAACATATTTTTTTCTTTTTTTTTGGGGGGGTGCCTAGTCAGTTTGATTTTAGGGAGTAATGATTTCTTGTACATGCAGAGCTAAAGTGAGCAGAACATTATTTGGTGTCTGTGGAGTTAGATCCTTCTCATGAGAAGAATCCTTGTGTAACTCGCACGGTACATCTTGGTTGCTGTTTGAAGCTAATAGGGATGTTTTACTAAGGCATGCTTCTGGGAATTGAAAGAAATGTGGCATGAAAGAGGTTAAATCAATATACAGATTTTCAGAAATATATTTCAAAAAGCATTGCAGCAGTTGATTTTTCTCCATTTTTCAGGGAGGTAATGAAAAATAAATGGGAAGACTACTTAGTACTTGATGTCTGATAACTCAGAGAGCAGATGTACAGAACTGTAGTCAACTTTGAAGACATTTAAGGAGCAGTGAATTTATGTATGAAGGCAATGCGGACAGTGTCCTTGGACATACTGTCTTAAATGAGGGATATGTGTCTGTGGCAGTGTGATGACCTGTGTTCATTGACTTTTGTTTCTTTGATATTCTCGTGCTGCTGACCAAAACCTCCTGATGCTTTGGCTCTGTTTTCTCTGATGAGCCATCTTGATACCAGGAGATGTTGTAGACAAAGAAGTGTGAGCTGCTCCTGAGCACCTGCAGACAGGTTCTCTTTATAGTGATAACTAAAAATGCTCTGAAATTACAGATAATTGATGGCCTACATTCATAACCTCAGTTTTAGTGCCTCCTACCTTTTGAATACTTAACATTGCAATTTTTGCATTCACTGTGACAATAATTTTGCCAATTTCCTGGAATCCTCAATCCATCCAAAGCCATGCAATAATTCAGTGCATTCAGTATATGTGTGCCATGATACTGCAGCAATTCTGATCTGTTTGAGTTCTTCATCACACTTGAAATGTGAATGCTATGGGTTTTTAAACGTAATCTTATTTTAGTGTTTCCATTGATGTAGCATCTATTTGTTAATTCTAACTACATTATTTTATATGCATAATACATTAATATGCAATAATTGGCTAGGTCTTCTCTTTGAGGCCCATCACAACTTCTTTAGCCATCTGAATTAAATTCATCAAGTAATTTCCTGAAATCTTAACCTCCATAGTGACTAAAGGAAGCCTTGCTGAGAGCTGGAACATTTTGTAGATAGCACTATTTATCCAAAGTCCTATTATTAGTCTAGAAAGAAGGGCTCACCATGTATTTTTATTAAAAATGACAACGTACTTAACATCTTTAATGAAAACTAGCCATTGTGATATGAATTTAGAAGCCCTGACACCTTATTTTATAGAAATGAAGTCCCCTAGTATATTAAAATTAACATTTTTTAATAACAAAAAGTGATATAGTCTGTTGGAGCAGGGCTAAATTTATCTTATGATTGTACTTGTCATGGCCTTGAGTATTTATTGAGTAGTTTTAAAAGTTCATTAAACTCAAGAGATTAAATATTGCCCTGAGCAGTGCTCCATAAAAGAAAAAATATAGTGCTATTACTTGGTAAAATGTTGTGCTATGTTGTTAATTTAACTCCCCTGAGTTCTCATCTTCTGATTCAAAAGACATTTCCTCATGCTGTTAAATTTGACATTTTCAAAGAATCGTGGACTGTCTCTGCATTCACCAAAAACTCCCTATTTCACGTTCCTTTCAGAAAGGCAACGGGAAGCGAGTGGCTTCAACAGACCATCGTTCTGAAATATCAAGTGTACCGGGCTCATCTGTTTAGCCAACTATTATTTTACTATGTCTCTTTATTTACTGTGATCTAATTGTTCAGTAGAAGCACATTTCCAGGCATAGGGGCAGAAAGTAAACTTGGAATTAATGCTTACTGCTACCAAGAAATGAGCTTTGTCCAAAACTAGCTGCTGTTTTTGTTCTATTGAAAACATTAATAAAAATGATGGTATTAAAAAATATCCACAACACTTACTAACATCATTAGGTGATGATGTCTACTGTTTATTTTGCTTGTAATTTCCCAGAGAGCAGTTGCCCACTGAATCTCCATAAGAAAATACTTTTTATGGTTTGTTTAATGATCTGGGGTCCATTCATTTAATTCTTATTTATCATAATTTGTGACCTCAATAACAGCACGAAATTTTTGTATACGTGGTCGACACAGACATAACTTTTTCTGTTCTGACAAAAGATTACCTGTATGTGGGAGAAGAGGCAAGAAGAATGCTTCTGAAAGGAAATGTCAAGCTTGCAGTGGTTACCCAGCACAAAACCTGAACTGTTCCCATTTCTGAGCTGTGCTCTCATTCTTTCAAGTCAACTTAAATGGAATTTTGTTGTGCCATTGTGATATTTCTTAACAGCATTTTCACTGCATCTTGCTTGTTTGCTTGTGAGCTCATAGGCTTTTTGATTCCTTTGCTATTGTGTACCCGCTCACTTCGGGCTTTCTGTGTCTAAAGCTGTTCTTGCTTTTATGCCTTATCACTGCCAGAGCTTGACTGGGGATGAGAGGAAATAATAAGGCACTTCAGACGCGGAGAGAGGTTGTGTCTCCAAGTCCATGGATGGGTTGCGTTCCTCCGGTTGTAACTGATAGCTCATTAAGCACGGCAGATGCTGAATTCTCTGCTGACACATTTGGTGTTGGATAGAGGCAGAAGTTCTCTCCCTCATGGAGTTTGCCACCTTCAGTGATGCAAAATTCACGGGGAATGTTATTTTAAACTTTGTAAATGGTCAGATAAATCGTATGTTTCAAAACCTTTGATGCTGACCTGCAGCTGGTGATGTGTGTCATGGCCTTTCATTGCTGTTTATAAATGCGTGGTTGTCCTGTGCCATTGGTCTATCTAAATAAAACAGCTGTGAGGGGGGTTCTCCGCTGCAGCCCCCGTTCTAGAACTCCCTTTCCTCATGAGGTACCATGATGCTGTCAGACACGGAGCCCATGGCATTTGCAGACTGGGTCCGGTGCTGCCCGTCCCACGCTCGCCTGGTGCCTGCAGACCCTGTCCGAGCACGAGCCTGGGGCTAAGCCTGGCTTTCCTTCCAGCCCTCCTGAGATACCTTCCCAAGACTTTACTCCTGCCTTTACAGTTTTCACCAAGAATCCGTCTTTGAGGCCTTCCGATGGCATTGTATTTCAGATTCTCGAGCTGAAAATGTGTGGGGCAACTGTGTAAAATGGTTTTAAATAATGTAGCTGGTGTTGCGTGTGATCTCTTAGCTTCCAGAGCAATCTAGCAAGAGCATCTTGTGGCAGAATTGATGTGCTCCTCTTTGGTGACTTTCAAATAAATTTCAGAGGAGTCATAAACAGAATAATTTCTAAACGATTTAACATCACTTGCAAGAGATCACTCAGCAGAAATCTTGTTATACTATCTGTACCTTATGCAGAATGACTCTTCTTACTAATATATACCTGCAGATACCTGACTTTATAGATACTGTAAAATCTCGCTTGCATCTAAGGTTTTCTTATTTACTGGTGTGGGTTTTCTCTGCCAGGTGCTTTATATTTTCTGCGCTCTCGAGTTTTCAGTATTACTTTTTCCTTATGCAGGTGGTTGAAGGCTTTCTGTAATTATTATTTTTAAACCCCAAGATCCACGTGTGTAGAAATGAGGTAGGTAGATATTTTTCCAGTTATGTTTGTTTGTATAAGAGCCGTGCCTGGGGATGTACCGTTTACACATTACACGTGCACACCAGTCAGGATGCGTGTGTAAATCAAGGATTGATCTGGAAATTAAACCCGCTGGCCCTGTAGCAAAATCTGAGTTTACAGTGACGAAACAATAGCAGGGAATTAGAGAGAACCTCTCCTAAATCAAATCAAGCTCTTGTTCTGTAGCAAGTAATCAGATTGCAGTTTGTTTCACTGCAACACTCACTGTGGCTAGTAAATTAAACTATCACTTGTCTCCAGAAATTGTTGCCTTTGGACTGTTTGACAGTGGCCTTTCTTTGCCCATATTTTCCCTTTTTGTTACCAAATCAGATAAAGTTTTGCATTAGCATCAGTAGCAGCTGCTGCTGTTGGATTTGCAGTCTCAGGTTTGTCTCAGTTTACTCTGAACTTCATTATGAAATTTAAGCTGTTAGCGATCTGTCTGATGTTATGTGTCTTGGGAGAACCTGACTGCGTTGGAAAAAGTCCTGAATGAGGGGAGTTGTACGGGACACTGGAGTTGGGTGGCCAAGCCCGTGGGTCGGACATCGTGCATCTTTCAGTAATACTGCTGCAATTAAAACAGGTTCCTCTTCTTAATGAGTGACTCTCTCAGCCTGATAAACTTCTGTAAGTTCGTTTCAGTGGGAAAAACTGAAAATACGTGGGAAATACCATGGCGTGTTTCTACCAGAGGGTTTGTCTGTATGTTTGCAGTAATGCTTTGTGTGTGCCTTATTTTGGTTTCCCTGATCTGAAGATCCTCGCTGGAAGTAAATGGGGTTTTTTGTGCATTTGAGTACAAATCTTTTTGAGATATCTTTGAGATAAATGCAAGGTTTGATGCTAGTTTTGGTCGTAAAAGTGCCATGTGGCTGTTTACGTAGGTAAGCCCAAGGTTGACGGGAGAGAGACCAGGACTTGTGTAAATGCTGGTGCGATTTTGGCAGCTGGATTCCTTGTGCTACGTTTGTAGGGGTTTGACATTTTCTTTAGAATCATGAGCTTTGGCACTGTTCAGGACAGAAAAATAACATATGGTTCATCTTTTGCCATGATTTCAATTTAATGCCGCGTTGTCTGAGCAAAATGTATTTAACAATTCAAGGAGTTAAACAGAAAATTCCACTTATCAACCAATTGCCCTTTTCTTGTTACTAATGCGTTTTTGAACCTCAAACATGTTTGTCAGTTGTGGGGAGATGTGTCTCTTGTCTGTGCAAATAAACAGAAGCTTTAGTGAGATACTTCAAGAGGGAGATAAATACACATTTTGCTTACTAAGTTATGCAAAAAAATGACAAAACAAAATTGGGTGATTTGCATTGTCTTGACATATGCGGAAGCGGGTGTGAGATGTAGCTCTTCCATGGCCAGCTAATAAAAGCTAATGTTTGACCATTTGATTTTTGACCTCCTCTGCACCTCGAAGGCCTTAGATTGCTCCCAGAAAATCTGGGAGACATGCAAGTAGATGATAATTTGTTGAAAATGAAGCATTTCACAGATGCTTGCTGTTGTTGCTGGAGCTTTAACCCAGCACAGGCATTTCTAGAGGCTCACCCGTCTTCCCACCAGCATGTCCAGGATGTTGTCCCATCTCATGCTCCCATCTGTGATACCCTGGGACTGTTGGTGACAGAAGCGTCCTCATTGATATTGATGAGAGCATTAGATGTTGACCACGACTTTGCACATCTTGTAGCCCATGGATGTGCTGCCAATAATTAACACTCTGTTTTGTGAATACTCTGTATAACAAATTGCTGGTTTTTTTGGATTTTGGCTATGTACGGACTGGAGGGTTGGTCAGCATTTGGGTATGCTGTGCCAGAACCAAGGTCAGTCTCTCACTTGACGACAGCTTTTGGTCTGCGATACGGTTTTATGTAGTGGCATCATTTTTCTCTGGAAGTGGTTGAGAATTTGTGCTTTGAAGCATGGGGGAATCATGGCTTTTATCAAGGTAGGAGGGTTGTTTGGTTTCACTGCCGGCTTTTTTATTATAAGCTTGTATTACAAGTAGATAGCTTTGTAGAAATGGTCAAAGGGTCAGTTAAATTCGAGGGTAAATTTTGCAGTGGTAAAATGGCAGTGTTGATGGTAGTTACCATTTGATGACATGCTCATCGCAAAATACCGAGGTGTGTGTTTCAACCTGATCAAAATACAAGATTGGAACCCAGTTGAAAGAAACTGCTGTTTTATGCTTGTTGTTCTAAGATTCATAATGTAAAATGAAAACTCTACCACGTAACTTTTCAGGAATTAATTTTCATCAATAACATAATGGAGGATGAGTTCTGAAATTACTGTCTACTCAAGGGTTAAATATTGAACTTTTCCATCAGTTTTGATGCATTAAGTAAGCAAATTATTTCTGCTTGCTTTTTTAATTAATCTAGTTCATGTCAACTCTAGCATTAAGGAGCCGCGGTTCCACTCCTGGCAGTTTTAGGTTCAGGTAGAGCCCCAGTATCTGAAGCGGAAAGACTGGTTTAAAATTGAGTGCAAGAATTCGGTTCAGGCTTACATAACTTCAGTTTTGTGGGTCCTACTTTGTTTTCCTGTAACATCTTTTTGCTGCAAGTATATCAACCTGGACAAACATGGTTTAATCAGCTCTTGTTAATGGACTAAAAGAGTTATCTTACCAGGAAGTGAATTTTTATATTTGAGTATATGGATAAAATTTTCAGATTATTTCCCCCCCATTATACAGTGCTTCACTTCATTTAAGTGGTGCTTAAATGATCTTAGCTATTGGTTTTGCTCTTCCAAGTAAAATCTGTAAGTTACAGTAGGTAACCTTTAGAAAATATGAAGATCTTCCTGCATTGTTTAACTGTTTTATTGAAATATATAAATTCCTGGCAAGCATGGCAAATTAAAGTGATAAGGATATATACCCCTTTCACTTATTATTGACCATAAAGCTTATGGAATTGTGACAAATGCCAAGCTGTTTTAAATTGGCAGCCTGAAAATGACAAAATATTTGCTGTTTTACTCTTTTGCCTCTTTCCATTTGTTTAACTCAAATTTTCTGTGTAAAAGTAAGAATAGGAGAATTCTATTTTACCTTCAAAATTGAGGGTTTTTTCCCCCATATGGCCAATAACATTGCAGTTGCTGAGCATCCTTAACAATGCCGTCTTCTGAAGATTAAGCTCTAATTTATTTAATTTTCCCAGTTAGCACACTGTGTCACAATGGTGGGTGCTGTCACATTAAACATCAGAAAAATGTTGTGCTGCTTAGCATTTCAGAAATGACCAGTGACATTAGAACTGTATATAGCACCTGGCTTGGAGGTAATTCTTTGAAACTTAATTGTAATTATGATGGTTGCAAAAAAGCTACATGATGATTCTTGATGATGATTGCACAGGGAAATGGTAATGCTGTCAGGTGTGGGATGGCTTGAAGGAGAATTTGCTGCTTTGTGTTTTTCCTCCAGTTTTTTAGTTTCACTGTTAATTTATTGCTTGTGCTTGAAGTGTATATAGATAAAACTGCAGGTGTAGGCAGAGACTGCAGTCTTTCAGAAAGTCCATAGTGTGAAATGTCTTGTGGATGCATGAGATTTCTTTGAGTTGGGCAACTTGTGTATTTGGGTTTTGTTGAGATGAAGTCAAAAGACCTGATTCTGCTCAAGTGAGTGTACAGCTCTCTGCATTGATTTTATATATATATATATATATATGTCTGTGTGTATGGGAAGCACAGAACTGATAGCATCTTGGCTTTTATCATCAAATCATCCTGTAGGAGAGAAGCCTTTGAAGCCCCAAGTATGTTGACTGAATCATTTGGCTCATGCAGCAGCTGAGTTGGAGCAGTGCAGAAGCAGTTGTGTTGGGAAAACACATTGATAGAAGAGAGTTTCGGGAGAGATTTGGAAGGCAGAAATGAGATTACAGCACCCAGCATCAAGAATGGTTTTCCCAAAAAAGCTGCCTGCTCTGAGGCTGGAGAGAAGTGCATCCTGAACCCACAGCGTGCAGGAGAGAGGTGCAAGGTACCGAGCACCTGTATGAACGCTTTACACCACTGAGGCCCACATTTCTGTATTTTTGTTAAGGATTGATTCTAGCGACGTTATGTAGGAAGAAGCAGCATGAGCTGGCAGCACCGTTTCCACTGCAAAGCTGTTAAACAAATAAGTGTTACAGAAGTAAACCTGTGAGAAATGAAACATCTTTGTACTTTACTGAGCCAATTAAAAAAAAAAAAAAAAATCAGGAAACCCTTCCTACATGTATTAGAAATCTGTTTTAAAATCTGTTAAGTGGATATTTTCAGTTGAAGGAAGTTATGTTGCTGTAATGTTTTCTCATTCGTTTCATCTCAAATATGTGAAACCTGCTGTTTCCTAAATAAGTAAAAGCAGATGGAGCAGCCTCGGTGATAGGTTGTGCTGAACACTTCAGCTCTGTTCGTTCAGTTCTCACTTAGTGCTATTACGTTAGAGATCTATTTGAAGGTCACGATGTGGAATGTCTCACAAATACAGCATTGACTGGAAAAGTCAGTGAAATATATAAAAATAGTATTTATCTGATCTGGTTTATTCTCTTCAGTATCTTTTACTCCAAAGGATCAATTTGGCCAGATCATAACATACTGCATCAGAGTTGTGCCAGCCTCAAAATAAAAAACCCCAAAACTCATGAGTCAGTCTCCAGATGTTTGTGAGACTGGTGGAAGGAGTTCCCAGTTGTGTGTTAAAGTTCTAAAGGTCTGTCTTTGTTCCTTGGTTTCAAGGACTTCACGTGCAGCAATTTCATGTTTTCCAGCTTTTGCATTGCACCTCACAAAGGTTTCTGTTTGTTTTAAAGGAAGACTTTTCCAGGAACCTCTCATTTCCAAGATTTGGAAGAAAAAATAAATGTTGCAGAGCTTTTGATGCCCCTGGTGACAGTGATTGTCATAGCCATGAAGTGAATTCTCTGTGGTTTTGTTTGTTTGTTTTTACTGCTTTGGAATTGAGGTTGGGCTATCCATTATTGGAGTGTCAAGGGGAGCAGTAAATTTTTAGTCGTCCACATTGTGATTCGTACAAATTAAGGCTTTGACCTTTTGATTTTCCTTGCTGTCAGAGAGGGATTGCCGATGAAGGTATTGGAAAGAGCGTTGTAGAGGAAATGAGAAAGGTAAGGTGGGAAGGTTTCCAAATGGAAATCAGTCTGGAATCACGTTCATCAATCCCTGCAAGCACAGCAAATCCATAGGCTGTGATCCTGCCTAGACCAGAGTTGTCACATTCCCATTGCTTCCAGTAGGTAAGGAGTTCATCCTGAAGTGCTGCTAGAGTATTTTGAGCTTTGATGCGAATAGCTGATCCAGCCCAATGTTCGTGATGTGGTGAATAAGATGAACATTGTTGTGTAAGCTAATTAATTTTCTGTAACAAAATCTTCTCTTTCTTCAGGTACAGCAATTAAATTCATTCCTGAATTTTTGTGGGCTGAGAAAATCTCCTTTGAGTTACATAACTTGCTTCACATTCTTTATTTACTTTGTTGAACATGTGTAGTAAAAATATCAACCCTGAAATTCTTCTTCCTCATGGGTTTAGTCTTGCCATCTGGTAGGCATGAGCTAGAGAGAAACTTGTCTTTCCTGCAACCATGCAGGCTGCCCCCATCCTCCCTTCCATGTTTTGTTAAAATCTGATAGTTTCTATGAAAAAAAGGAACAAATAGCCAAGATGGGACCGGGCTTTCATTAGCAGGTCCCTGACTTTATCTCCAGATATGTGAGGAGAGCAGCAGGGGTGGGGAGCGCGATGCTGTTGGTGGTTGCGTTTGTTGTAAGAGTTCTGTCTCATTTCTGTACACGATGCCCATGGAGCTAATATATTTAAGGATAGCGGAGCAACTTGCATTTTCTTAATGAGACTCATGATAGTCAGCATTGCGGGTCTTTTGGAAATGTTAGTGTAATAGAAGCTTTCTGTGATGGGTATTGCATCTTCTTGTCTGCCTTCAAGGCTCTCTGGCAGATGGACTACAAGGAAAACAGTTTAAATGGGGACACGGGTTCAAAATAACTAGCCGTTTAATTGCTCTCTTTCAAAATCATTGTGTATCCTGAAGGTTTTACCACTAGTTAACGTTGCATTTACAGTTCTTAAGTTGTTCATTATAGAAACGCAGTCAAGAGACTTTTCTGAAGGCAGCTGGCTTGAGCATTCCCAAGATGTTGTAAGCTGCAAGGCACAACTTTTTGTTTGGTTTGAAGCAAGGTACTAAATAGTTTGCGATGAATTTTAATTGATTCTGGTCGCAGTTAGTTTTCAGCTTGTCGTTGTTAAAGAGAGGCTTGTGGAGTGTGGGGCAATATATGTCAGAATGAAAAATACGGAGATAGAGGATTTTATCCTCTGTTGGTGTGAGTTGGCCTAAAGCCATTGACTGCAATGAAACTGTGCCGATTTATGCCACTTGACCTCCTCTTTTTGCTGCTTTACATACAGAACACAAAGGGATTACTGATTATCGAGTGCCTGCAGAATCAGGCCCTTCAAAACAAATTAGTCACATCTCTGTCCAAGCAGATTGCAATAAAACAAGAAATATGAGTAGCGCTCTTAGAATAATTTAAAACGTAAAATTTTTTTACTGTGTTTCTTTTCAAAGGAAGTAAAATGTGGTCTCTTACAGATAAATATAAATGAGCAGACCAGTGAATTTGGATTAAATCATACCTTTTTAAAGATGCAAATTGAAAATTAAGCCTCAAAACAATAGAATCCTCCTGGGCCTTTCAGGGAGGATTGTATATTGCTCATCAGACTCTGCTGCCAGGTTGCAAATTTTATTTCACAGTGAATTCCATGGGAGGGCTGCTGGAGCTTGCTTTTATGATGAAAAGAGAGAGATCTATTGAAATAACGTGTAGCTTTTCCCACAATCTGGATCATCTTTTTTAGGAAGGATATTGATTTATGAGGAAGGAACTATAATGAGGAGTATTGGATTTACAATGCTTGTGTAACACCCTTGTGTGAACGTTCATACTGGTAAGGGAGAAACCTCAGCTTTGTCCCCAGTTTGTGCCCACACCTATGGCAGATAACTTTTTTTTATCTCATGCCATTTTAAAGCCAGCTTCTTTCCATCTCTTGCTTCTCTCTATCCTTACTTTTTCTCATTTTCTTCCAGGGAAGATTTTTCCAAGCTACATTGTTGATCTCTTTTGACCGCAGTCATTCAGCTTGGAGGTATTGCCCCAAACTAAAAATATAGAAGAAGAATCTGTTCAAGAGCTATTCCAAGCAAAATATGGTAATAGTAGCAGAGGTTAAGAAGTTTACCAGTTGATAAGCTCCAGATGGAAGAAAGGCTGTTTAAACCCTATGAGAAATTGCCAGTTCACGAAACTGTAGTCTTCTAAGTGCAAAGGAAAATTCTGCACTCTGGTTCACTCTGGGAGGGACACAGCCGGGCTTTCAGGAGGTGTTTAGTGGTGGTGTCATCCTGTTTCTGCCATTGACTGCTGCTTTTTATGGGCTACGAATACTAGACAAATGTGGGAAAGGTGATAACAACGGATTTACAAACAAACGTAAGGGTAAGCTGGAAATGTCTCCCAAACCTCCAGCTGGCCATTGGGTATGCTTGAATCATAGAATCATTCAGGTTGGAAAAGACCTTCAAGGATCATCAAGTCCAGCCCGTCAACCCAACACCACCCATCCCACTGAACCATGTCCCCAAGCACCACATCTGCACATTTCTTGAACCCCTCCAGGGATGGTGACTCCACCACTTCCCTGGGCAGCCTGTTGAAATCAGTCTCAGACTTGAACTTAAATGTTTTCATTGATTGGTCTTTATAGCATATTGCCATTAAAATAAGATATGTAGAAGCAGTATATTTTGTGTAGTATAAAAAAATCTTGGGTAGTACCACAAAGCAGCTGCTGGTCACAGAAAGCAGCTTAGCTTCAAGAGAAAAGTATAATTCTGATTATAGAGGAAATATTTCCATTACTTCCAATGCTATATTCGGAGATAGCTCCGGTTGATGCAGATTAGGTTTAAATATGCAGTTTTACTGGGCAACTCTGGAACAAAGTCAATAGTTAATAAGGCAGAGACTTGCTGCTGGCAGGCAAGTATTCAGGACGTCTCTAATTCAGCTGTTATAGATGTTGCTCGGTGGTAGTTTGACAAACTGACCCCCTTACACATTTGGGCACTAGTTATAGTAATTCTTGTTGTGCAGCTGCAATATTAATAAGCCCGTGAAATACTGTAAGTACAGCAGTGAGCTGGCATATAGAGGAAATAGGAGAGGAAGTGGTATAAAAATGCGGCTTTGCGTATGTCTTCAGTGCGCTAGAAATGGATTTTAACTTGGAAATTTGCAACTGCAGTGGTGTTACTATCTGGGAACAGGGCTGGAGCCTGCATTATAAATCAGCTTTTTCTTCAATAGGTTCATGCTTCAGAGCATCGCCCCTCTGAAAATCATTTTTTATTGAACTGCCAGCCCCACCCTGTCTTTGCATCCATGCTGTATCTGGGTGGAAGGTGAGTGGGTTTGTGTGGAAGCGTGTGCCACAGCCCTTTCCATGTGCCCTGGCTGGGAGAACGGGGTCGGAGGGTTGATTGACCCCTGGGTGCATCCAGTCAATCACAGCAAATCCCCTTGGCACAGCCAGGCTGAGATGGACAGGAGCAGGGTCCAGCCACACTTCAGGTGGATTCATCCCAGAAAGACCTTTCAGCTTTTTAAATATTCCAGTTTAAAGTGTTCGCTTCAATGCTGATAATACACTGCAATTAGAATTTAATTGCAAAGAAATACTAGAGAGCATACCCTGACATGCTTCCCCCATAGAAAGTTTAATTCAAATTGTTGGGAAGGTAGAACATTAAGTAAATGAAATGTGAGTAATAACTTGCAGATTGCTGGAGAAGTGTACGCCTAGGCACTTTAAAAGTAATGGTAATATTCCACCAGCTTCTGAGAAATATATCAAAGATGCATAGCTTTTAAGGCCAGAAGCCACTGTTAGATCATCTATTCTGACAACCTGCATAACAAGCTAAAAACTTTTTCAGTAATTGCATCAAACAGAGACAAAAATATAAAAGAAAACAATTTTGATTAAACAGCAAGAAATGTGCTCGTTGAAGGTGGTGTTGTTTCTCCAGGCTTGAGTTTGCAGAAGTTTTGTTTGCTTGCATAATGCAAAGCGGATCTACTGCCTGGCTCATCCAGCACTACCTGACTGGTGATTCCTTGTTTCATCATTTATAGCCTTTAGGTGGATTAGATGTTTTTGTGTACAAAGAAGTTGTTTCACACAGAGGTGATTAAGTCCTGAAGGGGAGAAGCATGAACTGAGCAGCTGGAGCTATCCAGTATTGCCAAGTCTATAGACATCCAGCCTTTGCCCACGTCATTGGCATGATTTCTCTTAAACATCACAAAGTACCCAAAGTTTTTGGAAACAAGCAAGCAATGATGATTTAGAAACAAAACAAAAAAATCCTGAACAGAAAAACCGCATCTCTTTTTTGGTTTCAGTGGTCTGTTTGTTTTTGCAGCCAATTCCATTATTTCCTGCAGTTTAGATTCAGTCTGAGCTCTTTGTCTGAATTATACCTTACACCAACCTTCCCTTTTTTGCCCTTCACCACACCCTGAGTCATTTTCTTTTATTTTGTTTGCTCTTGAAGTGTGCCTTTACACAAACTCGGGGAATGGTATGCATATGAATCACTTACAAATAAATCTGTGTACAGAAAATATAGATTGCCAAGTAGGGAAAACATCAAGATGTCTGTGTACTCATAATTTCTTAGCGTTACAGTGCATCACACTTAGGCAGGATTAAGAGCTGTGTAACTTCCCTGCAAAACATACGTTCAAACAGGAAAACCACCTGCATTAATTTTTGTTTTCAGCTGTCACTGCACATGGATCTGCACTGCCTGTCGGGATTCATATAAATGGCTGATGTTGCCTCTGAAGAATAACACGTTGGACTTGGAGGAAATATAATATATGAACGTAGACACTGTTAATATTGGTGTTGGTTAGCTTCTCTGAACTCTGTTTGCTTGGCTGTTGTCAGTGCAGGTGTCCAAAGGTGCTGGGTGCTCGCCTAGCTTTAACCATGGTTAAAAGGTGAGCTTAATACATGATAGCTGTCAGATAGAAGGCATATCAAATCTTAAATTTCACACAGGGCACTTGATAAAGTGTTTTTTGTTACCAGTAGTGGTGTGCTGATGGCTATGATGAGTTTGTGTAGTGATAAAATCATCCGGTGGTACATTTGTCAGCTCTGTCAGGGTAATGGAAATGGCTTGAACATCGTCTCTTGCAATTTATGCTTTGAAGGAGCTGAACCATTCGGTAAACATACTTGAATTTCAAAGAATTCTGGTATATTTGAGAAGCATAATTTTCTTTTGCAGAACCTTTGGTGGTTAGTGTCTGCAGTTTGATGTAGGTGCCATTACCATTGCTCTGTCCTGTTCGGCTGGTGTGCCGGGCGGTCGCTTTCTCCCTCCCTCCTGGCAGCTTTGTTTCCATACATTTGACATAATGGTTCACGCAAAATATACTACAGGTGGATTCTGGAAAGCTCACATTAAAGTGAACAGAGATATTCACTACAATCACTTACTGATGTGGATGTGGCAAGTGATTTACTTGAAAATGTTCATCATTTCTTGGTTAAGTAAGTGATCATGGTTAAGTTTTCCTCACTAGTATTTAAAAGTCCATTAAAGACTCTTTGAAATACAGTTTCTGAGAAACGGAAGAAGGAAGGATGCTCTCGTTCTTGTGCTGATGGATGTCAGCCTGGCCAGCACCCACAACTAACACAACTTCCAGCAGCAGCTGAGGTATGTGCTGCCCAACCACAGTGTTAACCATGGTGAGGTTATTCACAGATGATGTAATCTAAATTTAGTAGAGTCCACTTAAATTCTGACCAACACTTGTTTACGACCTAAACCCAAAACAAAAACACAAAACAAAAACCCACCAGAAAAAAACAACAATAATTTCACTGAAGCATCCCACCCAGCCATACTTCAGTAGTTGTTTATTTTGGGAATTTTGAAGAGGTTTTTCTTATCCCCCATGAGATTTCAGTCTGGAGCGGCACTTGGGAATCTCAGCAAGTGTCGTAACAATGCCACCTAAGAGACGATGCCAAGGGTGGGATGGGTTAGATTGGTGATGCTGGTGGTTATGGAGCCCTGTGTGTGGACAGCTTGGAGTCTTGTGTCAGATCATCTGAGGAGTCGTTCTGTTGCTTTGAATGACCCTCCTGGAAGGTCTTTGCTGTTCAGGAAGTTAAAACTTATTTTAAAATTGATATGGTGCAGTCCTGGCTGGAAGGGCTGGCATATGTGCATATGCTTTGATAATGGGTTTAATCAGAAAATTATGTATATGTTCAACTTCATTAGTTCATAATTTAAAAAAAAACAAACAAACAAAAAAAACACACAAAAAAAACCCAAAAACAAAACCAAAAAAACCACACACAACCAGAAAAAAAACCAAAAAAAACAAACCCTAAAGTCCACTTTGGGCAGCCATGACAGCTGAGCTTTTCAAAGGTTGGGAATGAATACAAACACACCCTGGGGCATATTAAAAAAGGTCCATGTTCTTCATGGTCAGGGTCATGGGAGAGGCACAGGAACAAGCTGTCAGCTCTGGCACGCGAGGAACTGTTTGTTCCTGTTCCCTTTCAGTGGCGAAATGCTGCTGCTTGACGTTTTCTCTGACAGTCCTTTTGTCGTGCTGTCTCGCAGGGGTGGAGGGGACACAAACCATCTATTATTTCAGACCGGTCCTAAGACTTCTCTCTTGTACTGCTGTTGCCATCATTTGGCACAGGGTGTAATTCCGGCAGCTCGTATCCCTGACGTGCGATGGGATGGGCGAGAAGGAGAACCGTGTGTGCTGTGGCAGTGGTGGTTTCTTCTTAGTCCCAACATCTCATTGATGGCATTTTGGGGATGGGCTGTGGGAGAAACTGCAAGTGTATCTTGCAGCTGGAAGCGCCTGTAGCAAAACAAATGCACAGAACTGCTATTGAGAACTCCATAGGAGTGGCCGTATGCATCCCAGCAGCTGCTGTTTGTGGTGTTGAGTTGGGTGGCTTGAGTATTGACAATGGATGGCTTCTGCCCTATCTCATCTGGTGGGTGCTGGCCTCTTCTCTAAAGTAACAAGTGATAGGACAAGAGGAAATGGCCTCAAGTTACACCAGGGAAGGTTTAGGCTGGATATTAGGAAAAATTTCTTCACTGAAAGAGTGCTCAGGCATTGGAACAGGCTGCCCAGGGAGGTGGTTGAGTCACCATCCCTGGAGGTGTTCAAGAAACGTGTAGATGTGGTGCTTAGGGGCATGGTTTAATAAGTTAGGTGGTGTTGGGTTGGACTTGATGATCTTTGAGGTCTTTTCCAACCTTAATGATTCTATGATTCTATCTCACTTACCATGGCCAGCATGAGAAGTGTGAATAGGTGAAAGCTGTGATTCTGGGTGGGATTTGTCCTCTGCTGGGGTCCGTAGGTACCACTGCTGTTGTGTTTGGCTCACGCTGGGATTTGGTGTTTTTATGTGAAGTTAGATAATCTACATTTGAGCAGATCACAGCGATGTTATACTTGGATGTGGAGAGCTGTAACTTTATTTGACGTTGCCTTGTTTCCATCTTAGCATCAATCCCAGCTTGCACGTTGGAAATTCAGATGCTACGAGCACGTTGGCAGTTGTAAAGATCTCAGCCTATCAGGAAGGCGAGAGCTGCATTTACAGTCTGGAAGTGTTAGCACACTTTGGGAGCAAGTATGGAATCAGAGGATAGCTTTCTGGCAGCGTCAGTGAGAATAATCTTGTTGGTACTATCTATGCATCTCCTTGGATCTGTATGCTGGAGGGACGAAGCTGGTGAGGAGGGAGCAGAAGTGGCTGCTGTGCAGCTGCCTCCAGGTCTGCAGCATCGCGTCCGTAAGGATGCACTGGCTTTGCACAGGGTAGGTGAGAAGCTTCGCCCCTTGTTTAGAAGTGAAACACAGTCATGCAGGAGGTGGAGAAGGAGTGTGACATCTGTGAAATTAAACTGTTTGAGATGCCTATAGCAGAATTCATGAATCGCTTTAAATGGAGCACTGGGAGAAAATACGGTTTTGGCAGCGCTGCTGTAGTGAGGCAGGGTTTTAAGCATCAGACTCCTCTGTCTGTTATCAGTCAGGAATTCCAGGTAGCCTTGCAGAAAAAAGAAAACAAAACAAAAAGCCCACTATGTAAAGATGTACTGCTATGAACAGGCTTCTTATGCAGGCGGTGGCTTGCTCTCGGTGTATGCAGGGCTTTCATCTCCTCTTAGGGGCAGCTCCAGTTAATGTCAGTATAAAACTGCCTGTTAATTGGAGTACATGGAGATAATGGTAGGAATAATCTCTAAGTAAACTCTTAACAGCTCTGGAAAAAGGGTATTTAAAAAAAAAAAAAAGCTCTCCCCAAAACCTGAGTTTGCACTCTGCTTTGAAGATAGACTCATCAGTGTGCGAAGCAGACTTCTGCCTCGAGGCCATTTATAGTGCCGAAGCTTGTGAAGCTAAAACAGTTTGATGTGTAATTGCAGGAGGAAATGGAAAACCTGCTGAGCATGGCAGGATGTAGTGCCTTATCACCCTTTATGTGCATCCAGTGCTTGCTGAAATTGCCAGCGGATCCGCAACATTGACAGAACGGTGACATTTTTCATGGGCCGCCGTGTTCTGAATCAACACTGCAACAGTGCGATTAGAGTAGGTAAAGTAGGGGGAACAATCAAAGAGTTGCATGTGACAGATCAGGTTTTAGTCATTCCCTGCTCCTTATTGCCTGCTGTCTTGTGTGATATGCAAAACAGCTTCTCCAGACGCATTACACCTTCACATTACCTGAAAATTGAATTTTATTTGGTGGCCTGCATATAATTTATAGCACTCTTCCAATGCACTTCAGTTCTCATTTAGCTAAAAGTGTGTTCTTTATTTCCTACTGGCAGGGAAACAGAGAAATAAAACTGAATATTCAGCACCACTTATAGTATATAAGAAACCAGGCTATTGAAGTTTTAAGCTGCTTGGATTTGTTATTGACAAGAACTGTCTATTCTGGAGTTAAGCACACGATGTATTTGATTCCCAGAGGTATCATCTCTCCATAGTAATTAATCAGGGAAAATGCACTGACTCTGAATAGCAGTACTTGTAGTTATGGGCTGTTAGCACTCCAAAAATAAATGGAAACTGAACATAGCGTATGGAGGAGAAGGGTGTCCAGGCTAAGAACTTGGGATCCAAGGGAGGAAAAAAGGTATTTGGATTGTTCAAATATAGTACTACTTCTGCCAAGCATTTTACTATCTGGAAAAATGCACTGTCAAGAATTTACTGCTTATTTTGTGTGCAGTACTTGCTGTTGGAATCAGCTCTTGGACCAGTGCGGGTTGTCCACCTGTGCACTCTAAAATACATAATGCTTGCAATGCAGAATCCCTGTGTCAACAAGTTACTCAACACACGGAACAACTGGAAGTAAAAATTCCTTTGGAATGTAAAATAAATATTTATAACTAAGAGTCATGGTCTACATTTATTTCTCTTCCACCTTTAAAGCACAATGCAGTGGGCTATAAAAGATCCTGAAAAGTTTTCTCAGTGAAGAGAATGTTAATTGAATATCAGGATCCATGGAAGAGCTGGGCAAAAGGCAGAAGAAGTCATCAGAATCAGAGAAGTAGATAGCAAACTGTGCTGGAGAAGTAGCAAAACTTGTGACTGGCACAAAGGCAAAGCACTGGTGAAAAATAAGTGGCACTGTATCTCTGGTGGACCCAGAGCACCGACACCGCAACGTCTTTTGGGTGGAGGGTGCAGACTCTGGCTTGTGGTGGGGGTGCCACAGCTTATGCTGGCTTATGCAGCCCTCAGAGAACATCGAAGACAAAGATACATCGAGCCTCTTGGCGTGTCTTTAGCTCAGATTTCTATTGCTCCATGATAAATACAACAATATTGGTGTTACTGTGTTTGGCAACTGAGGTTCGCGGTGGGGATGTCCCTCACTTGCAGTGCTGCATGATCCAAAGTTTGAAGGAAAAGGAAACCTGTGTTTTAGCTGATGCTTTCTCAACCCCTTCTTACAGTTTTAATTTCCTTAAGTTGAGTCTGCAGAACTGATGTTTGCTTTTTTGTGCATGTTCTTTGTTTATATACTTTCTGAGCTTGATTTATGTAGCAGGTCATCTGTTGCAACCGTACATTTATTTCAGTCTTGTCCTTTAGAGTTTCATCTTTCAAATAAACTCAGTTTAGTTTTATTCTTCAAGAAAATTTCATCCTATCTAATAGGCTTTCAAATTGGATAGTTTGAGAAAAAGGAAACAGCTTAAATGCTGCTTTCAGGCAAAACTTGTGCCTTGTAGGACAACTAACAGCAGCGTGAATTTCAAAGTCTAATTACAGATGTTATCAACTATGAAAATTATGCTGGTTTTGGGGAATTTAACTGTAAAATGTATGTTCTAAATTAAAAAAAAAAAAGTCAGAAAGCACTGAGCGGAATTTATTCCCAGTCCTTTTTTTTTAAAAAAAAAAATATTATTATTGCAAGAGTTAGTTGCAAAGGTGTGTCTCAAGCCAGAGGTGATTTCAGAGGGGAGGTCTGCTGGCCAGACCTTCTTAGAGATTGGCCTGATCTAAAAATCGGTCCTTAAATATTGCTTTCATTGTTACATGTAGTGTGTTCTGGGCTCACCTTGGATTCCAGAAGTTTTCTTTTCACTTGCCTTCCGTCTCTTTCTGGCCCCTAGCAAGGCTATTCTTTAGAAAAATGCCGCTCTCAGGAGAGACCAATCCTGCAGGCGTGAGCTGAGAATCCTGCTTGGGACTTGAGAGGGGAGAAAAGCTGCCAGACATCCTAGAGAGTTCATGAACCTTCATAGAGGAATCCTGCTTCCAGTGAGACATTCAATTAATTTCTCTTTGGTGTTACAGGATGCAGATGAACCAGCTTTCCTTTTATCTCGTAGTCTCAAAGGCTTTTGATTTTGGCAACGTTTTTCCAACTATATTTATTTAGCAAAACTATTGCTCCAACGAACAAGATAATGTTCTTTGCCTTCTGAATCGAACCTGCTGAGCAGTGCTGCTGAATTGATGTGCTTTTGACTTGTAACTTTTCGGAACTAGGAAAGTCCTACCTGAGGGTGCGTAGCAGCGTAGAGCAGAGGCTGTGCAGCTTGTGAAGGACAGGAGGGGTGACTCGCACAAGAGCTTTTCCAGAATTCTCATGCATCTTCTGGTGTATGTAACATGATAAATAAACCAAGACTAAATGGACTGGTAATATAGCGTATGTTAATGTTGTGTGTTAAAAGCACTCCCCATCAGGTCTGTACTTACCCAGATCTCTGCAAATTCTAGAGTTATGTCTTTTATGTCTTGAACTGTACCAGTTAAAAAACTTCCTACAAAAAAGTCTTCAATGTGAGATTGGAGCGTACAGCAGTAACAGCGCGAGACTTTTATGGATGATGTGTTTGATGTCTTTGAGCTGTAAAGCGTGACTGTCTCCCACTTGTAAATATTTTGCTAGTTCTTTACACCACAATTGTGGTGTAAAGCTTAAGTAAACTTCCCTTAGAAAATTAATAATAGTGCTTATTTTACCTACGGACTCTTTGGCATCGTTCTCGGATGTTTTACTGCAAAAGCTCTTTCTGGTATACTACTTTGCTAAATGTGGTAGCAGATTTTTTTTTCTCTTACCTTGATAACAAATGTGGTTACCATGTGTAGGCTTGAGTAACATCAACACAGATCTCATTGTTCCAAGGTAGAGATGATTTTTGTTACTTTGCATGAGCATGTCCATTGCTTTGATGGAATAACAAGAATCAAAAAGATTTTCCCCATATCCACCTGTGAGTGACTCCTTGCCCTTTATCTTGATAAAACACTTTGCAACCAAAAATTTATTGAAATAGAAATTAAGAGAAGAAAAACAGCAGCAATGTGGTTCTGAACCTGCTCAAGTCTTGATTACAGTCCTATGAAAAGTTGGTAAATTACTAAAAAATTACAGTTCTAACTGAAGAGGAAACAACTTGGTTTCCTTGCATGCCTAGTTAAGGCTCAGATTCTTTTCTCTCACTTTTAACAAATGCCCTTCAGTAGCTTTCAATTTCTTAAGTAACAAACTTTGTTTAAACTACATTAGAAGTACCGATTAGTTTTTACATTTACAGTTGCATTTTTTGCCCTTTAGTTCCTATTTATGTGAGGTAAACAGTGGTAGAACATAATGTGTCTGTCAGAAATGATGAGAATATATATCCCCTCACTAATGGTGTGGAGCTACCTTTACAAGTCATGCTTTTTCCTAAGTTTGAGTTTTATAGACTGTTTTGTTCTCCCTGAAAGTACATTATAAATCAATAAGATGCATTTTACTGTAAAAGGAAAATGTTATATTTGTAGAGTACTTTTTGGAAGACTTTCATATTTTATTGAACACTTGAAAAGTTGCAAAGTGGCACGCTTGGAGTAAGAGTATCTTGGCTTTCCATTGATGCTGTCTTCTGATTACTGTATATCACCTCCTATGCAAAATTTATTGCAGATTCGAGTATCTGTATTTCCATAACGTCTTGAGAATGTTTATTGGAGTGAGCTATCCTCTGCAGTAGGCGAAGGCGCGTACTTGCCTGAGAATTGATCGATACATATGGAAAACCAGAGAAATAAAATCAGATACTGCAAAAATATTCTGGGTGAGATCTTAACCCATTGACGTAAGTGGGAGCTTTGCTGTTGAGTTCTACTGAGCCGATGATACTTTTGTTGTTTATGAGCAGAACTGAGCCCTCAGATGCTCAAACGATGGCGATATAAGGCCCCTTCCAAGATCTTGTAGCATGATGGACCAGATCTTTAGGAAGAAACCTTCAGAATGCAGCAAACTACGAGGGAGGTGTGTTCATGATTTTGGAATTATCTCTTTTTTCTACTTGGAAAATACAGGAGAAAAATAGCAAACAGGCTTTGGAGGAGCCTGGGGCTCCTTGGGAATCTGCCTGTTAGCATGACGGGTGATGAGCAGGTTTGGCCTTGGTACTGTCTTTAAAGGTCCTCTCCAAGGTCGGTGGTGACCTTGCCAGGAGTCCTTCTAGGGGAGCTGCTGACCCCAGGGGCACTCGTGCATGCAGTATCGAGTACCCTGCGGTGCCGTTGCTGTGCTCTGAAGGCACGAACCCATTAATGAGTCTCATGTGAGTGTTTCTCTTCTCGCTCATAGATACACCTCCTCTTCCTCATGGTTATGGCTCCGTCTCGGCCACTTCAGTACCGTCTCCAGGGCTGTACAAGGTCTGACTCTGGTTCTCATTTAATTGAATAAGAAACAAACAAAAATAATTTGAGTTTGTTATTCTTACTGGTTTTGAAACATGATGTGCGTGCCCTGAAGGGGAGAAGAAATAAATAATTCAGACACTAGAAGAATTAAAACAGCTAAGTGAAGCCAAAATCCCAAATCGCAGGAAAATACTTTGGTATTTCCCCTTCTTTCTTTGCTGCGAAGGGTTTATTTTAGTCACCAGTAAATCTGTCAAGTCAAAAAGTGTTTATTTAAAAGAAATATTTACAGCGTGTATTCTTTTAGGAATCATACAATCTAAAATGAAAAAAAGAATCCCTTTCAGCTGTGTGGTTGAAGGCACTTGAGCAATATTAGAAGATTTTATTTTGCTTCAGCTGGGTGATGTGTTGCCTTACTGTCTGGAGGTTCAATCTTCCTTTGAATGTTTGACCTTTTTCTAATAAACATCTGCTGTATTAAAAACCTCTGTTGTTCTGTTTTCTTTTGCATCATCATAAAAGGATGAGAGCTGAGGAGAAAGGGAAGGCAGCATCTAGAAACATTTGGAGTCACAACTCCTCCGGTGACACTAATGTCACTGAAATACAATCAAACTATCTATTTTCTATGTTATTTATCCAGGGTTTCTCATGGGGCGGTGTGGTCTGTTGGCATGTCCCGGCTGATGGGTGCCCATCCTGGGCGTGTTGACTTTCCCCTTGTAGTTGGATGGGAAACACTTCAGGCATACACAGGTTTCTGTTTTGTGATGGGGACTTGGAGTTTCTGCTTTAATGCAAATAATTACCATGCTACTGCTGTTCTGTTATGTGTTTCTCTCAAAAGAGAGAGAGAGGGAAAATGCAGAGTCCCTTAACCTGAAACATATTCCTGCCTGTGTGCTAGCGTCAGTGGGGGATGATCCCCTCTTCAGAGGGAGAAGAGGGGACCGCAGAGGAGTGCTGCATCGTGGCCAAAGCAGTGCGCTGGAAAAGGGACCCTTTATCCTTTACACCTTGTCCTGGAGCCGTTTGGGGAAAAGGAAAGTTCTTTTCGTTAAAATATTTTTTTTTATCCTAAATAAATCAACTTGTTTTCAGGGAGAATCTTCCACAGGAAGGAGAAGTCATCTTTTTGTGGAAAAATCAAGCTTTTAGAAACTTTTGATGCTTCTTGAATGAAGCCTTGCATTTTGATGAAAACTATTCTTTGGCTGTAGCTGCAGATTTTCTGCCACTGATACGCCCGTGACTTCATGGGGAATACGGGTACATCCCTATGGCTTCCTCAGTGCCTCGGAGTCTGTGTGGGTTCTGGGCTGGCTTTCTGATGGCAGGCAGAGGCCAGCAGCAGCAGCAGAGGCTGTGTGTTTGTACATGCACAGGCCGTGTCCGTGGGCGGGACACTAATGTGGAGTGTGCTTTGGGTTTTGCTGTGTGGTAGCACCAAATAATTGTGTGTGTGGAAAGAGAATTAAATCAACGCAATCCAGGATCCCTGTGTTTCTCTCAGCTGTATTTCCAAACGCGCTTCGTTGCTGGAATAAATACTTCAAAAGGTTGCAAAGCTGAGTTTGTCTCTGCTGCTCTCTTGGAAGCATCGGTGCCTTATTCAGGATGATCAGCATCATCTCCTGTTTGGTGCTCAGACTCGCACAACTGTTACTCAGCAGCGGTTAGGAAATGACAGGCTGTCAGTACGGGTTGTGAGGGAGCTTCAAGGAGCTATTGTTCTTTCAAATTAAAACATTAAAACATTTAAATCCAAAGCTAGGACTGCAGGCTCATTTTAATTATTCCTTTTGTCTTTTGGAAATACTCTCTCGCTGATGATCACACAGCTGTCACATAGACATTACCTTTAGTCAGAGTACATGACAGTGCTTTCCTATTAGCTGTCATTATTTTACAAGGGAAACTGAAAACCACTAGAGCAGATATATTAATTTCAAAAGACACTGCTGGCAAAGTTATTAAAATAAAAATACCTGAAGACTCCAGTTCATGTGATCTATAGCAAAGATCTGCCATGATGTCTGTTGGCAGTTGAAGTGACGGGGTTTTTTTGGCTGTCTTGTGGAGGTGTCTGCAGTGTGTCTGATCCCACTCCATCGGGCTGAGGAGCAGTGTTCAGAGTAGTTAGTGATGGGTTAGTCATTCCTCCTTTCTAAATCCCTTTTGTCAGCAAGATAAATATATTACTGCTCTACTATGTGTAGTAATCTTAAACAATCATGAAATCTCACATGTCTCCTCTCTCTACCTTCTGATCTTGATTCTCTGACATTAGTTACCAAACTCAATGTTATATATGAAACGTGAAAGAAATCCTGAAAAATATGACATACTTTGGTTAAAAAAGTCTGGACAATATTGGGCCTTTCTGGTGACCTTTCTGAAGGTGTATCTTTGGTGTAGTGTCCATTTCACTCATTCACGGGCTTTTAAGCTGCACCTGAAGAGTTTACCTTTAAGACTTAACAACCTACCTCTTGCTATGGTTAACTGTGGTTCAAAATGTTTTGTCTTTCCTGGGTGGATTAACTAGATGCTTTTTAAGTTGTTTCCCTAGGAGAGGTTTCAGTAGTCTATCCTGGGCTCTGGCGCAGCAGTGATGTTTGTTTTTCATGGATATTCTCTTACTTTTTGGTAAGAGAATACACAAAATAGAAAATCAAGAGTTTTACATGCAAAGGCAGGATGGAGTTATTTGCCATTTGCTGTCCAACTGGGTACAGTTAATTGCATGTGTCTCTTTCATGTCTCATCTCCTGAAATATCTATAATGTAATTTTATTTTCATTTGTATTTGCCACGTTGGTTTGGAAACAGATATGTGCGATATGTTTTCTGAGAGTTCCAGAAGTATTTTAAAAAGGGCAAACCAAATTGCTTTAATCACAGATTTTGTTAAAGGCTCTTTTTTAGTGGAATACGCTGTGATTGCTGCTGCTAACTGAAGATTTTCATTTTTTTTAAGTTGTTATTCAAAGAGAATATGCATGTCCTGAGAATAAACTACAAAAAAAACCCCAAAAACCCAACAACCAAGTCATAGGAGGACAAGATTCTTGTGTGAGAATAGTTTATGTAAATTGTCTGAAAAGAATGGAGCGTATGATAAATTGATAAATATGGTAAAATGATTAGTAAACACAAACTTTCAGACTCCTGTTAGTTTACTTTAAGTGCAGGGGAGAGGAGTTGATGACTTTTCCTAGAAGCCACTGAGCTCAAGTAGAAGTATTCTGATCTCTGGTTTTTGCTGTGAATGTGACACATGGAGTAGTTGTCACTAATGGCTTATTAAGTAGCCTGGAAGAGCTGGGGGTGGGCGTCGTGGTGCCGATGGATTACTTTATTACAGTGGAGTGTGCGTGGCTCACAGTTCTGTACAGTGGATGGCCTTAACGTCAGCAGCGCTGGTGCGTGCTGCCGAGCAGCGAGCTCTTCGGTGAGCTTCAATGTGGGAGCAGGTGTGTGCCGAGAAGAGGAAAGGATGGGTTTAACAAAGGTCGTGTTTGATGGCTGCAGGTAGATGCTATCAGACTGGGAGAAAAAGAAATAATTAAAGCTTTTAATATCCTATTATGCAAGTTTCCACTTCAGCCTCATTATACAGGGCAAGCTGCTCTTTGACAAGGACCGTTTTATGCTTCCTTTCTTTTCCCTCATTACATTAACTGAGTTGCAGAACATGAGCAGCTCTTTATGTAAAAACTGCTCTGTCCCATATTGTTTGCTTTTAAATTGCTTGGCCTAAGCTTTTGTTTTCCCAGACTAGGTAGTGTGAATTGTATTTGTTAAACCCTAATTTCAAGCTTTTTTTTTTTTTTTTTTTAAATGCAAAAAGGGTAGGTTGCTAAGGTAAGGACTGCTGCCTTGACTGTAAGAGGCAGCCAGTAGAGACTCTGCTGGGGCTGTGTCTGCAAGAGGAGACATGCTTATTTCATTACAAATGACGATGTTGACCCCATTTCTTTATCTAGCCAAGGCACCCAACCTTGCCAGTGTGTACTAGTCAGCTCGTGTGGTCAAGCCGTAGCGGGTGGTGTTAGCTTTGCAGGTTCCCAGGGCGGTTTGTCTTTGGCCCCAGCAGTGCTCGTCAGGGCTCTCCCTGCAGCCGTGTGTGTGAGAGCAGATCCTTCTGAGCTTACACAAACAAATAAAGGAGAGAACGAACAGTGTTTAAGGTAACAGACAACATAACGTGGACTGAGATGGTTTTTGTGGGATGCCACAGAGAGAACAAAGTGTGAACAAATTTTAGGGATCCTTTTCTTAAAAATTAACATTGGGTGGTTTGGGGGTATAAAGTCAAAGTGAACCAGAAAAGATTTTTGGAGTATAGGCAATGTTTAAACATTCTTAGCAAAGTGTCTCATGTAAAGGGGCGTCATAGGTGGCTGACAGAGACCCGTGATCAAATCCCTGCTGGAGGTGCTGGCCGTTGTTCAGCACAGGCAATCAAGGGGGTGCTTCAATTTGAGCAGCGCCTGAAATGATGGAGTAGCAATTAATAAATGAGCAGGTGGATACTGTAGATGCTGATACTGTAGATTTATGCACGGTGGGTATTTGTGCTGATCCTCATCATGACTTCTTCAAGTAGATTCTGGTTTCTTTCCATGCAAGTAAAAACATTTAAAGAATAGTGCTCTTAGGGGGATCATGTGGCTATGAGCAGCTTCGGATAATGCTTAGATGCCAACATGAACTCCAGGTGTCTTTCTGAACTATAAAAGTCAGTTATTACAAGGGCCCTTTATTGGTAGGATCATTAATCTTTTCATGTTGTTCAAGAAAAAAATCCAAGAAACTATAGTGTAAAATTAAGGAAACGCTACTTTCTATTCAAGTGAAGGTTTGGAAGTTGTTTTTTTTTTTCTCTAGGCTTGATTTTCACAACTGCTGAGGCAGGTGCATTACCAGGTGTTGCAGGGCAGAGCGAGCACAGGGCATTTTCTTGTTGTGTTTGGGTGCAATTGCTGGGTGCCCGTGTGATACATCAGGTTCATACAATCTGGATACAGGCAGATGCAAATGAGGAAGAAGCTTCCTTTATGTAGCTGAGCTAAAGCATCTCGCTTCTGAATTATAATCCCTCTGGTATTCTGGTGTTGAAGACTTCTCCTCTGGCTGCCAGTTTTGCTGAATTGTGCGATGGCTTTGTGATGCACGCAAGTGCTCACTGGGGACAAAGGTAGATCTTTTGACCTAAGGCAAATAGAATTTAATATCTGGTCCTTGGAGGTTTCCTTTATAGTCAGAGTGACTTCTGCTTTCTATCAACATGCCTACAGATTGTGGGAAGATGGGGCTAACCTCGTTAGTGTGTGCCGAGTGACTTGGATGCAGCACATCTGAAAATACCCAGGGGTATTTTTTTTCTTGTGCATGAAGCTGGTCTTATACAGCCTGAAAAAAGAACTTAGTTGTGCATAATCTTGTCCTTTCAAAATTCCTTGCTATTAATCATGGCAGCTACTTTTGCAACTTGGTCAGGATGAAGTCCTGTCCAAGTACGGACTTATGTATGTGTTCAGCTTTCTGCACTGACAGTGATTTACCTTGGATAAGTAAAATAGCAGCATAAAAAGTTAGTACTGGTGCCAGTTCTGAATTCATGTGATGCTTGCGTTTGTACTTCCCTACTTGTCCCCAAGTCATCTGGTGCTTTGAATCCAGTTGTTTTTGCTGCGAATTTTAGTGTCTGGGTCCACAAGAGATAATGTACTTGAAAATATGCTCCCTTTTAATTGGGATGTAAGAATAGGAACTTGAAAAATGTGCATCTATAATTTTGTGAAAGCTCCGAGCTTAGGGTAGTTAAACTTGTAATACACAGGGAGGATTGTTGTCTTTATGCACATGTATTGAGCTAAAATCTAATTACCAAAGTATGACACAAATTGCTTCAATTGCCAGTAAAATGACTAGGAAGATGTTGTATGACAAATGGTTTTGTTTCAATGCAGGATGCCCTCCTTCCAATTGTATGAAGGGTCAGTTCTCACTTCAGTTATCCCTCTGCAGGCTCTGAAGACGAAAGGCCCTGAACAAATTTCCTCAAGGCAGAATTTATGTGCTGGTAACCATGATGCATTCTGCACTAAACAATTAGTCATTGCCACCATTCACTTTTCCATCTTCAGCCGAGCCTTTCTCACATCTTTCCAGAGGTTAGCAGCATCTCCAGATCGTTTCTTTTGTCCCCAACAAGGTGTAAGCCACGGGGAGCTGTCTCCATGAGAAACGGGGCATTTTTATTCAAATAATCACGCAGCGTTACACTACGTGAAAGCCAGGCTTATGCAAGGCTGGGATTTCTTTGGTAATGACTGCTACATAATAGAGCCACCTGGTGATTTGTGTGTTGCATTGCTCTGTGGGAAGCTGGAGCTCAGGAGCTCCTGGAGGGCTCTGGCTGACAGGGAGCACACCGGGCAGGTATGTTCAGCTCATTTGCTTCATCTCCGAGTGAGGTCACGCTGACCAAGCAGCACTTTGAATTTTCCTTACCCGCTGGCAGATGGAGCAGCGGCGAGGAAGAGTCGTTGCGCAAGGAACTGTTCACAGCGGATGGATGCTGAAAGCTGGGAAATGGTGGAAATGAACAGGCAGAGCAGTAGCTGATGTGTGTTTTCCGTGTAGTACCTAGCAGGAAGGTTATTGCATCTAATACTGTTTATTAAACTGCTGGCTGCTTTCTGTTGGCTGTCCCTTGTACTTCTTCAAACGGTGAAAGGTGCAGTAATGAACACTGCTGCCTAGGAATCAATGCATTCACATTGTATCATATTTTTTTCATTAGGGGCTGTATTTTGATAACTCTTGATCTGCATACTTTTCAGAGTTCATAGCTCTAAATACGACTTTTAATTACGCTGCTTATCTTGTGTTGTTAATCGAATGCTCACTCTTCATGTAGAAAACCCCACGATCGCCTTGCCTTGTGCCGAGAACACTACAGAGAAAGAAGCAGGCATTAAAAAGACCTGCATCAGAGCAGCATCGTCAGTTTATACCAGCTGAGAACCAGACTTGGAAAGCAAACCTGAAAAGTTGGTGGCTTTTATTGTGGGCATGCTCTTAGGACCAAACTAGCTTTCCTTTGTTAAAAACCCCAAACCTTTCTGCCATTGTATCTGGTCGGATAACACCAAATAGGCAAAGATGTCTAAAAAATAGTGATGATATTTTTGCATTCTTTTTGATAAGTGAATCTTCTTATTTTTCTTGCTTTTCTCCTGCTTAATCTCTTGAATGTCTGCTGATGGACAGGGAAAGTCTATTTGGGTCTCTTGAACGTCTGCTGATGGACAGGGAAAGTCTATTTGGGATGGTGGGACTGTGCCTCTGTGGGAGTTTGAGGACAGGGTACCAAAGTGCCTCCTGTAAGGGATGAGCGGGCTTAGGACCTGTACTTGTCCACTGTGTCAGCCTGGACAAATAGCTTAGTCTCACAATCGTCCTGTAAATGGAAGATAGCTTCTGTTTCTACAAGAATGTGTCTAGGAGAAATACGGAAAGTATTTGCGGGCATTCAGCTAGCATGGCCATGGGACCCGTGGATGCTCTTGGGATAAACAGCTGGGGCGGTTCCCAAAGTTGTGCTTTCTGATCCCTGTGGGAACAATTCCCAAAGGAGTGGAACCGTCAGGATTTACCCAACTTGCAGGAACTTTTAAGTAGTAATAATAATAATAAGGTATTTTCCAATATTCCTTTATGGCTTGACAAGGGGATAAAATAGAGCTTGCAAAGTTCATCACAGCTGAATTAACAGGAGAGAAAGTTGTTATATTTAAGCTGTTCGTTTTCCTGTAATGAAATGGGTTTCATAGAGAAAATGTTCCTTCTCGAGGAGCAAATTTCTTCATTGGCAGTTTTGCAGGGTTGATGAACTACTTGGAGTATGGGGGGGGGGGGGGGGGGGGACGGGGGG
>NW_010100279.1:101176-123275 GCF_000699245.1 Pterocles gutturalis
CCAAACCAAAAACCATCTATTGAGTGCTGGAACTCAGCACATCCACTGCCAGAGAAAGCTTTAACCGAAAGCTGAATAGATCAGCCTGGCTGTAAGAGAAGGTGTTTTCTGACAGGAATGCTTGGGGAGAGCAGGGATGCTGTGGATGAGAACAGTTGACTATGAAATGAACTCTCAAGGGAGAGCCAGTCGTATTGGGGAGGCCATAAGTACCAAAATCTTAAATAAATAAAAGGCAGGGGGTGCGGATCTGGAAGGAGATGGTAGATCTGATTATTTTCTTTTTTAAGGTGCTGCTGTGGGGAAATTGGAACAATCTCGGTTTGTGTTATTTTTGCATTTGTGAGGTTGTTCACTTAACCTGTGCAGTGACCTGGAATACTCAATGCCACCAAGACAGGAAGAGTAACTGAGAGACTCGCGATTTCAAGGAGGAATTTTATTGAACAGCAGCAGATTTACTTTACACTTCAGTAGCAAGTGATAAGAGAGGAATTATTCAACACACTTTCTTATTCCAGCCCTAGGAGGTGGTGTAAATTTTGAGGGCACAGAACATAGTGCCTCATCTTATGGAAGTGGAATCTATTTTAAAATTAAGATGAGAAGTGCCATGTTTCATAGATGTTGTTTGAGTTTCTCTAGCATTCCTCTGAATGTAGAGTTCTTAAGTCATGGTAAGGCCGTTTGACAAGGCATTCGGACAAGAGCAGAATACTGAAGTGATTAAAAGACAAAATCTGAAATTTACTTAGAGATTTGAGAGGGCAAGAGTTTTGGCAATTTACATAAATCCTAGTTATGATGTGTCAGTCTGTGTTAGACCCTGCTTTTCCTGTCTCTCCATAGGCAGATGTTGCTTTTTTTTCACTTTACAGGTTTGTTGAGGATTTTGGTCTGTCTTTCTGGAACCCTCAGGCTTCCCATCAACCTGACCAAAAAGTGCATGTCATACGGGATTCACCTTTTCCTGTTAGATTAGATACAGATACTCCTGGGTGGTCAGCTGGAAGCTCTTTTTTTTCCCCCCTCCCTTTTTTTTTTTTTTTTTTTTTTTTTTTTTGTGGGGAGGAGGTCTGAGGAGGGGCTGGGAAGCTGGGTAGACTTGATTATTGGAATTTGACTTCATAGCTGGTAAGCTCCAAGGAAACAAACAAACCAGACTGTTACAACAAGATAATCCCTTTGACAATTAGAACAAAAAGGCTGATTTGAAAAAGCATACACGCCCCAAAGTGCCATTTGCCCACTGGGTGTTTCTCCATGTGACAGTGGGCGGTAGTTAGTGCTATGTGTAGCTCTGTGCATGCAGGAGATGGTTGGATCAAATATTACAAATCAAATCAGCTTTCTGCAATTCCATATTGAATTCATACATACAGTGCTTCTGATGTTTCACTCAGAGGTGGAGCATGATGGAGAACTTTTTGTGTTAAAGCACAGTGACGTGGTTAATAGACCTTTAGTTAGAAACTCAAATGTCACTGGGATTTAGCCCATTTACTTGGTAAAAGGAAGAAATCAGGTAATATCTTTTTGGCAAACCTGTTCTAGGTTGTGTGCTGATGTTACTGGTGATGTTTGGGATCATATACACTTTAGATTGTTTTAATGAACTCTTAAACACCCTGTTGGTTCATCAGGCTCTGGTCAGCCTTCTGCATGTGTAACTTCTGTGGGAGGTGTGTGATCAGTTACACCAAGCGTGTACCTTCTGGTCTCCTGGGTTCGTAGCCTAATGTTTGAACACGCTTGAGCAGCCGTAATGTATTTCAGTATTTTCTAATGATATGTTTTCAGATATTCATAAAGAGAAAACGTTAAAGATTGATAATTTTTATCTTTTGGATGTTAAATGGGTTGCATATTTTTTATTAATACAATGTTCTCATACCGATGCTGATCGGACATTTTATCTGGCATTGCCAGGTGTATCTTATGTCGAGAATCCTGTGAAGGGATGTCTTTGTCTTTTTATACAAACTCAGGAATTGGTGATACTATGTGTTAAACATGCATCTTCTCTATCCATCTACCAACCTTTCTTTCCAGTTTATGAAAGGCTAAAGATATACACAGTTTATTAACTGAAAAATACATATGTTTTGACTACATATAAATATATACATATGCCCAGTGTAGAAGTGAACAATTCTATAAGATGTAGATTTTTTTTTTTTTTAAGTTCTGTGTGCCCTTTGTGCTTCTTTGCCAGCTTTATCTGCGGAACAATTAGTGAACAGTTAGAAACAAGTGCCAGGGTTTGGGTATAGTTTTTTGAAGCTCAGGGAGTCAGATTTGAACCTTATAGAACAATATGCAACAACATAGTAACATGCTGTGATTCAGTGCATATCAGTTCATAATTACCTCTGAGAAACCACTCTTAGGATGAGTTAAACAATGCTCTAAAAATATTAAACAATATTTAGTTCTCTGTAGTTCATAACGCTTTCAAAGGTTAATTGGTTTGTGTAACGCTAGAAACTGCAGTCCTCGATACATCTACTAGAGTTAGCACAGGAGCTGCAAGATGTTCGTACCAACTTTCCTGAGGATCTGATAGCTAATTTAAATGCCTCAACCGTCAAAAGAAGTATGGAATAACTCTGAGTTTAATCAGGAATCTCTCTAGAGCAGAACTGGGCAGTGGAACCAAACTAGGTTGGGTAGTTTCATGACGCAGATTTTCATCCGGTGGAGACAGAGTTGTTGCCAAAGTAGTTTTGCCAAGAACAAAGTCCCCAACTTCAAAAACTTGGGAACACAGCAGAAAGGAATGATACTTTCATCCCGGTCATGCATTTTTACATTTTTCCCTATTTAATAAGATAAAGCCTGGAGATGTAGAATTTGGTGCATGTATTAGGCAAGTCTTTGGAGTTACTGTAGGTCTTCAGAACACGGGGGACTTGGTTTCAGTGGTTTTTTTTCTTTAACGCTCCTTTAGATGTAAAGGTTGTGCTTCCAAATCCCCACTGAAAGCCACGAGAAACTTTGATCGTAGACACTGAGCGTTGGCAGGGGTGTTTGCTGAGGGAGCAGAGTAGGCGTTCTCTTGCGGAGCACAGAAACGAATGCCCAAGAAGAATGTTCAGGGGATAGGTTTTTCTCTGTCTTGTTTAAATGGGAAAAGCCAGCGTACTAGCCTCCAAATTTTAATACCTTTAGATAAAAGTTAATAATGTATATGTATGGAATACACTGGGGTACTCTCCTATCCACTTACCTGATGCGATTGAGATCAGAGTACCGGTGGGTACCTCTGCTGGTTTGAGGACCCTTCTAAATTAGGTCAATAATAATTCTTTTTTTTCAAGCAGAGTTTCAGCTGCTCATTGCTAGCTGCGCTGCGTTAGGTCAAGGCAGTGGTTACTTTCACCATAATGCTTTAACCTTACAGTATAATGCAACTTTAAGCTGCTGCAATAGCTTCCTGACTTACTCCAAATTTAAGACTTGAGTCTTCCAGTGGTTATTGTGGATGATTTCAAATGGGATTTCTGAGCTGGGTAAGATTGGGAATAGGCCTGTGAGCAGTGCAGTGCGAGTGGTGAATTTTTACAAGAGGTTTGCAAATACTGTGCACCTCTGGATTCTTTCTTCCCATACTTTACTGCCAACAAGGTTGGGCTTGCCGTGTGTTGTAAGGGAGTAGCTCTTCTTCACCGAGATACTTGTACTTCTCTACCAACAGAAAGGATTCATTCAAAACTGAATGAAGGTATGAAGCTAGAGATGGTAAGTACAATACACAGAACTCATTCAGGTACCGAGATAGCATCGGAACACAGCTAAAGATTCCCAGCTTTGCCCAGGCATGAATGCTGCTATTAAAGGAAAAGTGTCCAAGTGTGACTGCCTTTGATGCAAGGCTGGTGCAGACCTGGTGGAACTGACAGCCCTTTAATAGAAAGCAATCATGTTTGATTCTGTGTGGCTATTTCTTTGCTGCTTTTATCTTAAAGTAATTTAGAAAAGAATTACAGGAGTAACAAGTATGCACTTAACAGGGGTTAACACGACCTCAAAGGCACGGGTCAGTGCTTGTATCTACAAGCTCAAAAGGAAATTTGAACTGTCGCTGTGCATGTGAGTACCATATAAAATTTCCTAATATAAGCCAGGAATTAGAATTTACTGTTATTTAGGCTTTGGTCTACTTTTGGAGTTGCTTGTTTGCTCTAATCTGAAGAGCCACGTCTTCTCAGTCAAGAAGTGCCATGAGCATTGAATCGATTTACTGCTCTGAACGGGGTATATCTATTCCTAGAACCTTTTAGGGAAAAGTCACCTGCTGCACTTGATGTGATACACGTGTCCAGTTCTACACTATCTGCAACTCTCTATTTAAAGGCACCTTTAGGCAGCACTTTTATACTGGAAAGGACTTAACTGGGCAAAATGTGCTAATCTTGCCTGAAGCAGGGGAATGACTTTATTATTTTCATCATTCTCATGCCATCATTATGATCTAGTGTTTTCCCTTCGTAAATGAGAACAGTAGCCTTGCCTCTGACCTCCATTAACGTGTATCATAAAGACTGCCTTTATAATACATTTCTCAGGGGGAATTCATTCCCTTGCAAGCTGTTCATTGGTGGCAGTTCAGGGGGATGCTATAGATTCCCATGAAACTTATCAAATGGATGCGATAACCCCACTGTCGGAGGCTGTGTGAGCCATCATCGAGCACATATTGAACAGTCCATTCATTGTTATAGAAATGCTTAAAATAATATTAGTAAGAAAATAGTAGGATAAAGTCAGACATGGTTGGATCCTGTTGTAATTGGCAAAACATGGAACTATCGAAGCTGGGATTTGGCAAAAGGAAGCTCTGATGATAAGCAGTACAGCATCAAGATGTTCAGCTGTTGTGAGCGTCTTGCAGTCGGTACGGCTCCATCCCTGAGTACTCTGAAAAGGAGGAAATCAGAACAGAAATGCTGCTTGCGTGCAGCAACATCTCTTCATGACCGCATGTATTTGAAGTGATGGACACAGCTTGTTTCTACTCCCAGCTGCATAATTTCATAGCTATTTGCATCTAATTTAATATTGCAGAACTTTATGGAGCAGTGAAACAAGTAGGTACTGAACAGCACCTGACATGAAATGCAGACAAAGGGTCGGGACTGTACATGCATTCAAAAATAGGAATCTGAATTTTCCCTTCAGCTGTGAGTAAATTGTTGGAAGAGCAGCCAAAGCTAGTAAGGTATTTCATGAATGTTTGCTGTGCAGAGGATTTCCTATTGTTGCTATTTTAGTTTTTTTCATGAATGTGATGTTAATCCTAGCTGTATATAGCCTTGGGAAAATCACTTTATAAGCTGTCTCTGAGTTTCACCAATTTTTGTAATATGGGAAATATATCCTTTCTTTCACAGAAATATTGTGAAATAACTTTTTTTATACAGCAGTTAAAAAGGTATAAAACATTTCCATGTTATTTTGACATGATTTATTTTGTGAGAACAGAAGAATGTGAGTAATGAATTGGGGATTGTATTGACCAGGCTGTCACTATTAAAATCTAGGATGTTTTATCATTCTCTTGAATTGAATTCAAAATAGATACATAGGTAAGGATATAGCTATTAAATATTGTGCTAGTAAGACTTTTATACCTGAACACCAGACGTGTTGGAGGTCACAAAACTGTGGAACAGTCGAGGCTGGAAATCACCTGTGGATATCATGCAGTCCAGCCCCCTGTGCTTGAGCAGGGTCATCTAAAGCAGGTTTCTCAGGAGTGTCCAGCTAGGTTTGGTTTTAGTATATCTAGGGATGGAGGATCCACAAGTTCTCTGGGTGACCTGTTCCAGAGTTTGACCGTCCTCACAGGAAAAAAAAAAAAAAAAAGAGAGAGAGAGAAGAAAAGACAAAAGAAGAAGAAAAAGGGGGTTTTGGGGGTTTTTTTTGTATTTAAATGGAATTTCCTGTCTTTACCTCCTGCCCTGTCAGTGGGCAGAGAGCAGCCGTGGCCGCAGGGACCGTGGTGATGCAGCCTGGGATGCTGAGAGCCCTCAGCAGCGCTGAGGATGGCACTCGCATCTTCTCGGCTGTACTTTGCTGGTTCCACTTCTTTAATCCATTATTTCCTCCAGACAGTTCTAGTCACAGACTAGTTACGTTTGATGGCCTGGGCTGTCAATATTAAGTATGAAGACACTAGTAATAGTAACTTTTTCACTAAGCTCTGCATTTCTTGGAGAAGATTTTCTATTGTGGCAGAAGTGCCGGGCATGGAAAATCCTGCTTCGGTAAGTCAGAATGGAGTTACTGTGGAGTAAATCTCATTTAATGCCTGGAAACGTAAGAGCACATTCCTGTTTTGATACATAGGGACAATAAATCAGCTCTCATGAAGCCGTTATCTGTCCAAGAATAGCAAAGTATAAAGAAAAACAAAATGAATTCATATTGCGTATAGATTTAAGTATTAGCCCTTCGATATCCAGGATCTTTTTTCTGTTACAGTGTAATGACTTCTCACAATTTCACAATAATTAGTTATTATTCTGGAAGGCCAGCAATGCTCCTTCTAGCTCATGAAGTACTGATTTATGTTCGTTACCCTTTCACATGCTTGTTTTACTCTTTGACCCAGAAAACTTGGGGCAAAAACACTGTCTCCCTGGGTATCTGGACTGCACTGGGCAAGTTATTTTTTTTTAATTGGTAATATAAGCAGCATCTTTTGCATAGTTGTGCCCAAATCTGTGGTGTTCATCTAAATATGAAGTTTCTTCTTTATTAAAGCTCTTGAGATAACTCTTGTCTTGGTTGTCCAAGCTGAGCAGTCAGTGGCTGTGGTGGGCTCCCCAGGATGGGGGAGCTCCCAGCCCCAAGCTGGTGTCAGACTGAGGTGCTGAGCTTCATTTTAGCACCATTTGGAATTTGCATCGTGCCTATGATAGCCCGCAGCTGAGGTGATATTTTCACCCTTGAAAACAGCAATAAAGTTAGATGCTGATCTTTCAAAAGGAGCAAGCTAAGTCTAACTTCTCATCTGTTTAAATTCACATTATTTGAGCCAGTTGACTGCCTTACTGAGTGTCTAAAAGTGCTGCGAAAGAAGATGTGAAGTAGTTTAAAGTTACAAACGCTTGGATGCCAATGTCATGGTAACCAAGCCTGTTGTGATGTCCTGCTTGCTGAGATCTTTGTAGGTCTTTTCTCTTGGGCTCTGCTTTGTATAGTTAATGTAGAAAGCAGAACACAAAAGATTTCACAAAATTAACATCTCGTATTAACAGTAGAGTGGGGATGTGTTCTCCTCCATGGCGTCATCTGCTGCTGACATTCCAGCAGTTGTAATTACTTTAATGACTCCCATAGGTCCCCTCTGTAACTGCTGGATGATGCCTGAAAATGCTCTTCATGGGTGGGAAGATAAAGCCAGGGAGCAGCCAGAGAATGAACTGCTCTTCCAGGCAAAAAAATTCAATTTTACTGAAGTTCTATGGAATTATTAGGCCAGACACTTTCCTCTTTCTTTTGTCAGTCATTCTCCTTCTAGGGAATGCTTGTGTCTCTGAATTACTTTGGATCTTGGAATCAATGCAAACTCTCTGCTGGCTTCTGTTCATTTCTTTATATATATATGTATATAGAAAGCAAGTCACGTTTCCTCAGGATATTTTTTTTTTTTTTGGTGGGGTTAGGCTGTAAACTTTTCCTGTCAAACTACGTGAAACATCTGGATAGTTATTAGTTTCCATTCTTCACCCCATTTTCATATGATGAGCTACAAACACCTGAGCTGCTTTGGTTTTTCCATCTGGTGGGAGAAGATGGGCATGTTTTCTTGGGATCACAGTTAACTACTGAGTTTTGACTTTCTCCTTTTTTGTAATCTCAGGCAGTGCTCCCTTTCTTGAGATGCACTTCCGTAATGGAATTGTACATTATTATTGGTGTTCTTTGATACAAAGGAAATTCAATACCTCCAGGGCTATAAATATCATTGATTCACTCCAAACAGAGAAAGATACTGCAATATTTTTTAGATTATTAAGACTTTTCCATTTATTCTCTGATGGGGAAGAGTTATGAATTTGGCAATCATTATGCCCTAGGTGACTTAGGTTAAGCAATCAAAACCTCTCTTTAAAACATAATTATGATTGGTTCCAACATTTAATCCTTTTCTTTTTCTTTTTCAAAATATTATTTTTTAATGCCTTGAGCATTTTTTGTTTACTGTTTGAAAGAACTGTTCCTGTGGCCTGTGTTTTACAACAGAGGAAAGTCTTAGTAGCTGTATGGCAGATTATATTTCTCACCTGCAAAGCTTTTATGGAATTATTGAGCACTTCAAGGTGTTGTAGTAGGAATTCAAGCTTGCAATAAATATATGGATTTCTTTTTCCCTACTGAATCACTAAGATGAAAAATCTTGAGTATGTGGATTTCGGTTTCTTGACCAGCTGGCTTTAAAAAAGGGGAAAAAAATGGAGAAAAGAGGGGGACAAGCTTCTTGGAGATGCTAGAGTGAATCTTATACAGTTTGATAGTTGTTTTAATAATGATATAAAAGTGTGTGAGGCAGAAATTTGACAGAGGTTCATGTAGGTGTATCAGTCAGTATATATGGAGTTACATTAAGGCAAAGAGTTTTGTGTATTCAGGCACACAAATTCCATGTAAAATTCAAGTTCTGAATATCACAGGTGCCTCATTTCTTAAATGCACTTCTCTTCTACAAATTGTGATGGAAAGGGATGACCTGCGGTGCGTGCGCCTTTTCTTGTACTGCCGGAGGGGGATGTTCAGAGTCGAATGGTGTGCAGGGGACGTGCTGGTAACTTTGAGCGGTGGGATTTCTTTTGAGTTTTGTGGGGACAATGGGGCAAATATGAAACCTGGTCAGAGTTCATGACTTGCCGCCTGCCACTCTTGTATCCGAGTCAGATAAAACATGCAAGTCCTGCGGTATTTTAATTTCTTAAAGTAATGCTTGTGAAGACTGGCCAGCAGAGAGCTCTTGGGACAGAACTGGTGGGGCTGAATCATTTCCATCCGATCTGCTGTAGGCCAAGCAATACCTGTACAACCAAATAATCTTCCATAAGGAAAAGCTCAGATGTGTCATAAACAAGAACAGCAGTTGTGAGATGTATGCTGTAAACCACCAGCCTCGTTTGCTTATAAGACGTTCTGGAAGGTTTTTCTATGCTGGATGTGAAGCACGAGTGAAAGCACATTAAATGGTGCGTGGATGTTGACGTTCAGAAGAGAAACAGCTGTAAAGCTAAACCCAGGAGGGCGGCTGTGCTCTCGTGGGAGCGTGCCTACTGGGGCGTGATGGACTGCGACTCCTGGGTGTTGACTGCACGCCGTGAGTCGATGTGCCTCGACTTTCCCAAAAGTCCGTGTGTTGATGTGGCCTTTGTGGTCCTGCTCTTGATGGTCCCTGCGAACATAAAGCCACGTCTTTCCACGGACAGACCTTACTCTGCAGATGGCTGTGCCATGTCCCCCTTACATGTCAGTCATGTCGTTAACCTTTCAAATTGTCTCTTTGGTCGCAGTTAGAAAGGGCAAAGTCCCACAGCCTCTTTCAATATTTAAAATGAGAAACCGTGTTCAACACTGATGCTCCGATTCCTGGAGGATGCTGTGCCTCAGAGCCCTTTTATCTGCTGGACTTGATGCGCACGGTGATGCCTCTGCTACATGAGCACACGCTTCTCAGCAGCACTGTTCCTAGTTCAGGCTGATTAGGTTGAAAGAAGATCATCCAGAATGTGATGGTGATTCAACATTTATGGTTTTTAGCCATTGCAGGCTAAATATATTCTCAGTAGGATATTTGAGGGTAGAGAGGTAGAGGGGAAATGCTCTGCTCTGTTGTGTTTCTAATAGGTTTAGTGACACTCAGTAGAAATGGTATCTTCACTTTTCTTGGTATAGACATTTGTAAGAGAGTACTCTGTGCTATAAAGGCAATTAATTGCCTGTCTGATGTGCTTACTGTACATCAAAATCTGCTGTTTAATTGTGAGTATGAAACTCTGACTGCACAAAGGATCAATTTTTGATTTCCTAAGATATTTAATGAAAGAATGTGTTCTGAATAGGAAAATAAGCCTGCAGTCAAGTTGAACATTTTATTTCCTATTTTAAAGTAATTGTCAAAGTTACGAAAATATTTATGCAGAAGCTAGTGTTTTAGTTGTCTGATTACATAAAAAATTGTGAACCTGTAGAATTTAATAGTAGAGAATTAGGTTTTTTTTCCCCCCTAAGAAATCTAGCAGCTTTAGACACATTTTCCAATTAATCTAATAGAAAACATGAGATACTGACACCATCTCAAAACAGGCATCTAATTTAGGAGTCCTGTTGGGAACCCAAGTTCTTTAGGTAGTCCATAAAGTTTCCAGAGTTGTTTTTTGAGTCCTCATTTGCAGTAGTTAAGTGGAAGCTTGGGTTCCTGTCTACGCCTCTAAATTTCACACCCTGTAGAAAGGTGTGAATACTCTCGCATGTGTCTAAAGCCATGTCGTCAGCTTTGTGTCCATATGGAAATAGAAATGATTAATAATAGCATTTTAGCGGGTAGTTGGAGATAAAATAAACATAGGTTTAGAGCATGATAGTTAAATCTGAAAAGAATGATTTGCTGTATGACAGTCTGTTTTATAGAACTGAAGGCTACATTATGATGGGATTTCACAGGAAATTTGCAAGTGGCACACTAAGAATTAATTTGCTGCTAGGCTTCAGGATAGAGTGGTTTCAAAATTGTTAATAAACAATGAGGGGAAAAATTTGATTTCTAACTGCTTTATGATCTAATTTTGAAGGAGAATTAAATCCTTTGTTCTTTTTAGTTGTGCTGTTTCTGTTCATAGAAATCTGCAGACAATTAGCCAGGGTAGAACTAGAACGTGATAGAATGGGTTGGACCCAGAGCACCATGAGTCAACTGGGGAGTGAACTGGCTGAAGGTACCGAAAGAGCTCAGGAACATCCATGACTATTCAGAAGGAACATGTATATGTTTATCCAATTAAAACTCCAGAGATAAATAAGCACTTGAGGCACTCTCTCTTTATCTGGTTCAAATTTGGCCAGGATGCTGGGAGCTGGCAGCCCTTGAGTTAGAGGTGTCACCGGAATTAGTGCAGGTCCAGGTCTGCAGCCCAGGTGACAGCACCCACCACGGTGACCTTCTCCTTTATCCCTTTCCTTCACCAGTGCATCCTGAAATAGCATGAAACACAATGAAAATAGTCTTGAATTATCATTATTTTAAGTGCTGCTAATGGCACCATTTGAGAGAATGAGATTAAATAGTATCTAATTTTTCTGGTTAATATTGTCCTTTTAACTCCTCTTGCGTTGAAGCCTGTTTCTACATAAAGTAGCTCTTAGGGAGGGTGGTGCTGCATTATGAAGTATCACAGAGCTTCAGATTCTTCATCTTCACATTTTTAAGGAGAATTATTTTTTTTTTTAGCTTATCCGTGGGGACAGTCTCTGCAGTAGAAAGTCCTGGTTTTTAAGAAATAATGGCAGATACCTGTGTTAATACTACCGTGTTTGCAAATGTTTTTTCACAGGCTGGTTCTTTGCAGTTATAGCTGTCTCCCAAAGAGCAGCTCAATTACAGAGGATAAACTGGCAAGATTCATTTTTAATGTGATAACTTTGGCAAGAGTTTTTTTCTTTAGCAGTGAAGTGAGCACCTGTGGACTCAGGGGAGGCATGTCTCAGCAACACAATTTGAAAATTTGGTTCTCCCTCTCTTCCCTGAAAAATGGGGGAATCAGTTTAATTCTACGGCTCAGAGGTTGTCTGAGATTTTATGTTTAATGGTTTTTGTGCTTTTAATTTTCTTCTTTCCCCTCTTGCTGTGTGGTTTGGCTGATGTGCACCAGTGTGCATTTCTTGGGTCCACTCTGGAACTGCAGCATCGATAACAATCACAAATGCCTGCAGGTGAGTGTTTGTGCCATGCTCACCACATATAATTCTCGCTTCTCTGAATAGCAGTGCAGCTTCCAAATGAATTGGCATATCCTTTCCAGGCATTTTCACTTGACAGCTGATGATGGCTTGAAGTTTTGGATGCAAAAATTTAATCTGCATTTTTTTGGGATTTGGCAAGTGAGACACAGGCTGGCTTCCCGCCTGCTCCCAGCCCTGTTGTGTGCCCTGTGGCTTGGTCGTCAGTGCGAGCTTTTAATTGCTTGCCTTGCTCTTGATGCCCTGTTTCTATATGATACCGTTTGGACTGGAAGGAACCCTCAGCCGATGTGTATGCCTTGTATTGAACGTGTGTGTGCTCCAGGAACGAAGGTTCAGAAGGTCCCAGTGAGGCACTGGTGAAACGGGATGAAGTTGTTGTAATCCCAGTCACCCCAGGCACTGGTTTGAACACAAAGCTCTGTGCTGCAGAGCCTTGCTTGGCATTAATCTCCTATAGACACGAACAAAGTATTGTAGTGTTGTGTCTAACATGCTCCAAAGCAGGCTTTTGTGCGTGTGTGTGTAATGAAGCGAATGTATGTAGCAAAGGCTTTATGATAACTGTCTAGACAGGGTGTTCGTTTTCCGTAGAGATAAGTTCCTTCTTTACCAATTAAAAAAAAAAAAAAAGATAAACAGTGTTTTGCTTAAGCAGTACCTAAGAGTAATGCCATTCTCACGGTTGGTTGCTCAACTGTTAAGGTGATGTTGGGGATATTATTGAACAATACTGAAGTAAGTACCAACGGAGAATTAGCCAGTTGAGTTTAATAACGGAGCATTTCGTATTTGGGTAGGAACAGGCATTCGCAGCTCTTCTAGGAGAAACAAGTAAATTAGATTTTTATTGAGAGATTCGTCTGTGTCAATAGTTATATCCTATGAGATTTTCCATCATAGGGGAGACTAATTCTATCCAGACCCAGTTCTGGAAGCTCTGCCTGGTCTTTCCAGCCACCTGGAAAGGAGCGATACTTTCTCTCCACTCGTTGTCTGCCTCTCTCATTTACTAATGATCTCCTGCAATACTTCACTGTGCTTCTTTCCACCTGTACGAGAGAGAAACCAGCGTGCAGTGAGCTCGGTAATGAACAGCGCGGCTCGTCCTTGCTCTTCCCTCGCCGTGTGTCCCCGCTCGCCAGCCCCCTCCTGCAGAATGTCGAGTGACTGCCCAGCAAACCTGTCCTTCGCGAAGGGGATCCAGCATTTGGTCTCCCTCCATCTGATTAATACAGTCCAACACTGCTGGGCTTTGAAAGGACCAGGAAAATGAGCCTCTTCTTTTTTTCTTCTTAAGAAAAACTGTTAAATACTTAAATACAGGATTTTTTTTTTTTTAATCTCCCTGTGAAATGCCTCAGGGCGAGGTTACAGTAATTGTATGTTACATTGCCATGCTATACAGAATCCCCTTACAGTTTCGCTTGTTTTTGCACCATTTATCTCTGGGGATGAGTTGGAGTTGATCCTGCAGAATGTGAGTGTGGTGTTACAGAGGGGTCTGGCACTTGTTCAAGTTTTTTGGGGGGATGCTTTCCAAAGGGTAGTGCTAAAGACGGCTGTGCTTTGGGGACTGATAGGTGTGTTTTGCCCCTCGTGGGGTGTTTGTTTTTTTTTTTTTTTTTTTAATGGGACATTGAAAAATTAATAATTCTTTAGCCAAAAAGGAATTTTTTTTGTAGGTTGGGTAGGAAATTGTGGTCTTGTAACTGTCAAGTAGTTTGTTATTCTCTGGAGGAGTACACAGTGCATGGCATTGATACCCAGGGATGCTGCAGTTTTTCACTCATCCCTCCTGTCCCTGTTTATCTTCCTAACTGCTAATTCTGGTCCACCTGACCCATTTCTGACCAGAAGCCTTTATCCAATTCAGGCACAAATTAATCGGGCATTATGTGTAAAATGTTAGTTCTTACAAGGTGGTGAAACGCTCCTGAGCTCATTTATTATCTTCCTCAGAAGACAAAGCCCATTGCTGCTCAGGCAGGGCCCCTGTTCTAGGCTTTGCCCTGCCTTGGTACAGGTTGTCCTTTGGGGGCTGAGGGTCTGTCAGGACAGACACAAATCCCAAGTGCTTTTATCTTAATGTTTCCTAGTCCTCATTGTTAAAAAAACACAAATTTAAGGAGCTGGAACAAGATTGGTTTGAGATCTGTTTGTTTCTCTTCAAGTCTCTGCAGCTTCAGAGAATGGGTTCATTTGTGCTTTGTTTCCTGGCAAGAACATACAGAGGAGATGTGTGGATTATATTGAAAATATGTCCTCATCATTTGACACTTGTGCTCCCCAACATTTCAGACATGGGAGCAGTTAATGCCGATCATTCCTCTTGACCCCGACCACATTTGTCCCCATCAATTCATTTCTTTTCAGAGGATGATTCCCTTTTGTCTGAGAAAGAGGTGCCTGAAAGCTTTTCCTTCCCCCAGTGCTTTTATCACCTGTTTCAGATGCCAGAACCCCTTTATGGCTGCGTCACACGCTGTTCTGTACTTCTTGTCTGAGCTGGGCGCTTTAATGGAAGGACAGCTTCAAAAGCACAGGGTACAAACAGGGGTTTAGATGTTACTCCAAGCGGTGGGAGTTACTTTCCTCGTGTTCTGCTCTCCTGACCTATTTTATCCCAGCAGCTAGAAGCAGTCTGACTTTCTTAACGTGCATCATCCAAATCATCGCAGGTGTCAAAAAAGAGATTGTGTGTTTCAAGGTGTCCAGGCAGCAACGCTGCCTACGAGCTGCCTTTTAGCAAAAATAAGAAATTCTGCAAACGTGGTATGCATTAAAAATTTAAAATGCAACTAGTCTTTTCCATATTGTACATGCAGAAAGGAGTAATGTGAGCCTTTGCTAGAGGATCGTGTCTTTCATACGCAGCTGATCGGCTGTGTGTGTCTGGACTCCAAAAGCTTTCCAGTCCCTGCTTGTGAAACTTCGCCTCACCGCTTTTGCAATCCACCCCAAGCTGCGAGCGCTCCTGTCATCTCGGGGGTAATCTTGCGTGCTGCACAGAAATCCTTATGCAAGGTTTCAGTCTGACGAGCTTGAGTTAGACCAGGCGTGTTTCAGAGAGGAGTTCGGCACCATTGCTGTTGAACTGTAAACTCAGCTCAGATGTTTATCGCTGGTGTTTTCGGACCGAGTCCGCTGTGTTCCGCACAACTTCTTTTCCTGATGGGTTTGTCTCAATAAAACTTCACGCCTAGCAGCTTCTCTGCTGGGCGAGGATGTGTTTGTTTGTTTGTTTGCTTCTGAGTCTGCGGTCAAGCTCTGTTGAAGAACAAGCTTGAACGTGTCATCCGAGTCCTTTTTGCTAAACTGTAAAGATGGGGCAAAATATTTATCAAGAACAGAATTTTTCTGCAGAACACAACAGCTTGCACTTGCTTTGCACACTGTTGCCTTTATCACCATTCCTCTGGTGGCTTGTCTCACTTCTGACATCCCAAGTCATTTTTACTGGGAGCGAAATCAGTGAAGAGCGTGTTGGCCATCCTTCAGCGGGTGAAGTCCATTCAGAGAGAAGAAACGGCCATGTCCGCTCTGCCTGATTTTTTCTTTCTTTCGTCGTAATGCAGAGTCGTGTAGTTTGTCTTTCAGTGTTGGGGAGACACATGTTGGAGCCAGTTCTCTGTGGTCTGGTAGGACCACAAAGCACCACAGAAATGCCAGGAAAGTGGTCCAGAAAAACAGGGACCTGGCATCGCGGGTCAGGGTTGGTCGGGTTGAGGGAGCTGGTAGCCTGGTGGCCATCCTTCGCAGCCCACTGTTGGCAGCCGGGGCTGGGCTCCGCGGGACCGTGTCCCCTCGGCACCCGCACATGGTATGGAGGGATGGTCTCGCTCTGCGAGGATGCTCGGGGTTGGTGTCGGCGTGGTTATGAGAATATAAAAGATGGCTGTGGCTTTCCCTGTGTGGTGTGGCAGTGGGCAAGGGGGATGTGCAGGAGGGGGCTGAGGCTGGAGTAGGGTAAATGTATGGGTGTAGAACAAGTGAGGAGACATCTACCAACGCCAACCGAGGTGATTAAATGAATTAAATAAGATAACCGTTCTTTGTATTTGCGAATTTTCAGCTGATTCCAGTCTCAGCTTCCTCTAACTCCGCGTTTCCTAGCTCTGTGCAGCATGAGGCTGTTCCCGAGGGACCTGGGGCTGCTCCTAATGAATTACAGCCCTGCTCGGCCTCCGCGTTTCTGTTTAATTTGTTTTTCTTTTATAAGGTGAATTTCCTTTGGTTTCGTACAGTGGGTGGAATTAATTTTTTTTTTTTTTTGCTGTGCATAGAGCATTATTTTATAAACTCTCTAAGAGGATTGGAGTATCAAAGCTCTGGATAAATCTTGCATTTGAATTTTTGTGACTTCTTCACAAATGTATCATTATTCATTTTCACCTTTACGGGTGTTGCTTTTGGTATGAAACGCAGAATAACCAGCTGCTAAGTGAGTTTCAAATGGAGCTTTTCATTTTCTGCTGAGGAAATAACACGAGCTGTGGTGGTAATAGATCATCTGTATAGGAGGCAAATCTATTTTTTATGAGCGTGGTGTTTTGATGGCAAGTGCCAAAATTATCTGAAAATAAGAATACATATTGGAGATAATGAGTTCAGAGATTTTTTGTTGTTGTTTTTTGATTGTACTAAACTCTAACTTCTACATGGGCAGAGATGAAGAGGTGTTTGCTGTATGTTGTCTGCTGGAGTTGCACCCAAATGGGTACAAAGTCATTGTCAAAGTTCACAGGATTTATCAAGAGGGTAGATGTAGAACAGAGAAAATCTGAACCCGCTTTTGAAAGCAAACCTGCCCAACCCCAACTGCCTTTGGCATCAGGGCAGATTGCTTTGGGTGTCCAACAGCTCTTGTGGCCAAAATGAGAGCAGGCTTTTGCAAATATTTATCCCACTGCTGTTAACCCATCCTGTCGCTTCTGCGCTCCTCCTGAGCCCAGCCAGCCCTCCCCAGCATGCTCTGAATTCCCTTTTTTTAAAAAATTTTGTTTTCACGGAGGGACAGGGTGGATGCTGTGGTTGTGGATCCCTTGTAGTGCAGGATGGAAGCAGTGGACATGCAGATGGGTCTAGAGGTGACTGTGCAGGCTGTTGTCACTGACACCGAGCTCAGAGCTGTCATGTTAAGAGAATAAAGGTTGAAACACGCTTGTTACAACCACTGTAAAAGTTTTTGAAGTTGCTTGGATGCGAAACTGAAACAGATATTCTCTAGATGACGCCATTTCATGCGTGTGCCCCTCTCTAATTTGCTCATTGTCATGTTTTTTATTTGCCAAATAGTGAAAAATATTATTGCCTAAGTTGAAAATGAAAATTAAATTTCTGATAGGATATACTGGTGTAATAAAGAAAAAGAGAACATAAAAAGGATTCTTCCATGATAATTAAAAATTATGAAGTCATTACTTAAACTTGCTTTCTGAATTACAGAGAGAATTAAACTGCTTGTTTGAGAGCAGAATCCTTGTAGCATTCCTTCATTAAAATTCTACATTGTCAAAACAGATAAAAATGCATATACAATGACTAATTTTGTTCAAACCTTGCCTCTGCTTTGGGCCTTATCTCTCCTCACAACAAAGTCACCTTGAAGGGACTGAAGTAATGATATATATTTGCTGAGCTGGAAAAGAAAGCAAGCAAGCAGCATCTAGTTTTTGCAATCTGTGTTTTTTTCTCTTCCAGATACTGAGAAGGAAAAGACCTGTGGGGTACTAAAGCTCTCATGTACCATAAAGTGGTATTATAATGAAAAGAATTACTTTTTATGGCATCTCTACAGTATTAGGAAAAGGCATTTTTCTATAAATGTTAATCTTTAATCTTTATAAATTGCACTCTGTAAGACTAGAATATCTGTAAAACATTTGTCCAGAAGGCTTAGAAGGATAAAAATAGTATTGCAGACTTTCTAATTTTTCTTTTTCTTTTTTTCTTTTTTTTTTTATTTTTTTTTTTCTTAAACTTGGAAATATTACCTTGTTTGGAGGAGAAATGTGTGAGTGTGATCTAAGCCATTAGGCGTCCTCTACAGGTAGCCCTTAAGCCTGATGTTCAAGTTCATGTATCTACTTAAGTCCAGTGGAGTCATTGAGAATTAGGTCTGTGCTAAAATTCCATCTGGAGTGGGAGGATTAGTGAATGGAAGCCACAAAGGCTGAGCTGCACTCCCAGATTTCTACCGGCTCTAATCACAAGATACTTTGGGCATATGAAATGTCTGCAGTAACTGACATTCCAGGGGAGCTCTTTCCATACAACAGCAAAAATACCCAGATTTGGCAGATAATTAAAACTCTTTCATACATTTTTGCAACCTGGGCTGGTGGGAGGTGTCCCTGGCCCTGGCAGGGGTGTTAGAACTCAATGATCTTTAAGGTCCCTTCCAACCCTAACCATTCTATGATTCTGTGATTTTTTGCCTCCAAGATTCTTCCCCATTCTCCTTCCAGTGATATTTTTTTTTTACTGTTCCATGCTGTACCTCATTACGCTCAGCCTTTGCCTCCTGGTGCTGTTTCTGCGTGTGCTGATCTCCCCTGCAGGGACCAGGCTTCCAGGGGTGGAGCTGGTGTTTTAAAGTGACTGAATTGGGTTGCACCCTGAATTCGAAGTTTAATATTAAATTTTACTTTTATTTCAGCTTACTTGGAGTACATGGATTTGTAAAACTCTGGATTTGGGGCTCATTTTACCAGCTGGTGAACAAGGGGTTGATTAAACCTGAATTGGGAGTATTAACAAATCACTGCTGAAAGTTGTGATAAGGATCAGCAATTTCCAGTTTTGTTGAACTATTAAAAATTGGTTAGCTCTTCTGAAAAATATTGTATTAATACTTGATAGCTATTTATCAATGAAATCTTACTATAATACATTATTTATGATATGTAATTATAATCTATAATGAAAGTTTGTCCAATGCAATTTCATCATTTAAAAAGTAAAACTTTCCCAGAAGTTTTTGCTCTGCCTAATCTGTCTTTTTTTTTTCTTAACTGTTTTCTAGGTAAGTGTCTCCATTCTGAAGCTGCAGGAAGGTTCTCTGAATCCCGAAAAGTTGGATGCCTGTTGAACAAGTAAAGCTCTTCTGCCCTTCACTTTTTGTGAAACCTGCCACAGATTTGCGGTGCTTTCTTAGTTTGTAGGAATGTTTTTATTTCCTTGTAATTTTTGCGCATGCATGATGGCTGTTGGGCTCTTGAAGGAGAAGCTGGACCCACGTGCAAAATAAATTTTAGATTCAAGTTTGAGGCTGTCAGGTAAAGACTGAACAGAGTAAAAGTGAGAACCACCTCCCAGCAGGAGAGTGCACCCAGCTGCAATGGGAGGGGTATAATATTTTTTTTTTTGTAAGTTGAGACAGTAGCTTCTACAGTTGCGAGGGTGACTACAAAGTGACATTAACTGTTAAATTGTGTGTGAGTGCACAAACAGGCTGAAACAATCCTATGATCGTTCATCTCCATGGATCCTTGATGATGCCACCAAAATATTATAGTGTAAATATCTGTAATTTTAACTTTCATGTAGTTTTGAGCTGTAGAGGGAGGATTAAGGGCTGTCAAACTATTTTTCTTGTATGTAGTCTGGTTTGCAAAGCACTTTATTTTGGTGTAGCAGCAGAGGTTGGCTTTCGAACAGTGCACCACAAGAGCACGTCTCAGTTCCCCTGAAATTCAGCCCTCCGATAAAGTACTGGGCTGGCAGTGGCTGGGTTCGTAACGGCAGAAATTATACTGGTGCGATACTCTCCCCTCCCCCCCCCCTTTTTTCTTTTTTATTTTTTTTAAGAAGGAGTTGCTCCAATTCTGTGAATTCTTCTCTTTCCCCTGAGGTGAAGGTTTTTACCGCATTCGGGTCTCCAGGGCTTAAAGACCTGGTGCTCGGGTTTCCATCCTGAACCCGGATCTCTGGGGTTTCAAAGCACACCCAGCTGCATGGTGTTATTTTCTGACTTAATTTGAGTGGCTGAACTACATCTTGCTTCAAGATTGGAATAATGAGGGTGTGTAGGGGGATAAAGGGAAAGAAGTTGTTTTTGTTTTGTTTTTCCTTAAGGTTAAGAGGTAAGTGCACTTGTTCAATGCAGATGTAAATTGTAATTGTGGCTTTACGGCGCATGCATTAGCATAATAACCTGAATTGATACTACAAATATAATTACATCGATTCTTTACTGATGGCTATAAACAGTGACATTTCCCTTGATCTCTGAACAGAGTTAGTTATAAAACACATGCTCCACTTTTATATTCACACATTGCATTCTCATCACTTTTGTCTCTTACTCCCCAAGGGCTTGATTTAGAAGTGTCTGATTTAATGGAAAAAGTGATGAAACAACACAGCAGCTCAGAGCATTTCTAATGTAAAAGAAGGTGTTTCTTTTTGATTACGTTCCTCAGACTTTATTGCTTATATTTTAATATTTTGCTTAAGAAAAATATGATGGCAGGCTATTTTCACTTTTTAAATTATTTTAAAATGTGTATCTGCTTTCATTGATCTTGGAAATGACTATTACTGAAGTAAGAGCTGTTGCGCTCATCTGATTCAACAAATCACACTCCAAACTTCCCATCAGGTTACTAGACTGGAAGGAGCTTTTATTTAAAAGGGCAGAAATTAGACATGGGAACTTCGGACACTGCAGTTTTTACTAGTGGCAAATACATGTCATCACAATAAGAACTAAACATTTGGAAAATCAGTTGGTATCACTGCTTGTATTGGAGCCTTGTGGCTTCATTTCACAGATTCTCTTGAAAACCCTCCAACCTCTGCTTAGTGTTCTTCCAGGTAGGTATCGAGAAAAAATGTTTGCAAATTTGCATTTTTAAAAAATGTAGATTTCATTCAAGAATATTGTTCCTTTCAAATTACTTCTATGCCCTTTTCCTGTTCCTCAGTCTGTGCTGCCGAGTTGTGGCCGTGTCTCTGGAAACAGTTCCTGGTTTCTCTCTAACATCCTCAGAATCGTCATCCTGAGGATATTGTGAAATGAGACCAAAGTAATTGTAACTGAGATTGCTAAATATGCTGTCAGTGCTGAGATTATAAGTGTGATTGTTCTGGCAGCGTGCTGTGATGAAGCCACCATGTTGTTTATCCTTCTTTAGAGAGGAGTTTTTCTGGAATCTTATTTTAGTAGGCTACAAAAGGAATGATTATAATGTCTTGTTTAAGGAGACAAATGCCTCTGACTGCTTAAGCTCACAACAGTTTTGTGTACCGCTCTCAAAGAAGCAGTAAGTCAAGACACTTTTCGATCTCAACAAGAAAAATACTGGTAATGGCATTGTATTAAAATATTTTTTACATCTCCCCTTTGCAAGAGGTGTTAGTTCAGCTTTTAAGAAGCAGAGGCAGTAAAGCCAGTGTTTGTGTGAGGTTTCTGTATAATCTGGGCTATACATAAAAAAGTTAAAAAAATAATGAAAGGGTTCCCCCCCCCCCACCCGCAACAAAAAATAGGATTTGCTGGTGTCTCTCATTAGGAGATTGCAGAGCAACGTAGAGCTGTGCTGATGGTAATAACCATCTTTCAGATAATGCAGCATTATATTAGCCCTTCACAGTTGTTTTTTAAGTAGATTTGCTTTATTTTCAATTCCTAGCAGAAGCCAAATGAAAGTAGCTTACACTTTGGACCGTAACAAAGAAGTTCCACCCGTTCTCCTTTTTTTGGTTTCAGCTGCTGCTTTTAGTAGGTGTCAGATAGATGTGGGGCAGATGTTATTGGTAAGGTTCAGGCAGCTTCAGCTTGGGTAGACCTGTTATCTCCAGACAGATGTCTTTGTTTTTAGCAAGCTGGGTGGTACATTGGGCTGGGAAGTTTAACTTTTTTGTAGGTATGTATTAGTCCAGAAGAGCACCATGTGTTCTCCAGGCATGGATACTCTGCAAAATCTTTCATTGCTGTTTATCTGGGACACACACCCTGCGCCACTCACTAGTTCTGTGATTTTGTAAACGGTTGAGGAGCACTCCAGGAGTTCTGCAGTTTTCTGAGAGTGCTTGTGGAACTGTTCAAAGCTGTGATTGCTCCTTCTTTGGATGTTTGTGTGCTTTGCCTCCACGTGTTTTTGTTTCG
>NW_010100279.1:123289-161737 GCF_000699245.1 Pterocles gutturalis
CCATGATGGGAGGCACTGCCAGGGCTTTGACTGCATTGGTTCTGTAACTCCCTGTTGTGTGAACACTTCAGGTTTCTCTCTGGACTGATCCCTATATGACATGTTATAGCCCGTAGAATTATAATTTAGTCTCTTTACGTCAGGCTCAATAGCCCGTTTTTGTTGTCCCTGAGATGCCCCGGCCGAGCGTGTGAATGGACCGAGGGCAGACAGCGGGCTGGGCTGATGCAGGAGGTCTCGTAGCTACATCGGTGGTTTAAGTGTAGCATAGATCAGCCACGTCCAAACCTCTTCAGTCCTGGCTGAACCTCAGAAGAAGCAAGTGCAGTGGCCCAGGTTGCCCAGAGAAGCTGTGGATGCCCCATCCCTGGAGGGGTTCAAGGCCAGGCTGGATGAGGCTTTGGGCAACCTGGGCTGGTGGGAGGTGTCCCTGCCCATGGCAGGGGGTGGGACTGGATGATATTTAAGGTCCCTTCCAGCCCAAACCATTCTGTGATCATATGAAATTCATCTGCCCCCTCACCTTGGCAGAAATAACAATTATGTCTCAGTGGGCCCCTTGCATGTTAGTGGGCATCATTTTGGGGCTGAAGTGCACAGACCCCTGTTGACTGAGTAACCACAGCACTTTGTTCCTCAGACACTTTGCAGGCACTGTCTTCCTTCAGTCTTCATCCTGCCGGATACCCGTTGTACTGGTTTTGTTCTTTTAAAGCTCATGCTATGGGAGATACTGTGAAAGCAGTCGGGTGTGTGTATATTCACTTATATGAAGTTAGATGGAGAGAGGTCAGCGTGTTTCAGTACAAAGTCCTTAAATCAGGAGGGGAATGCACAGCCTGATTTCCGTTTCAGATACAGCACGGGCTGTCTTGCCCTGGTTGCAGGACAGGAAAACGCTGCTGTTACTTTATATACCTGGGGCAGTTATCACTGGGGTTTTCATATTGCCTACGATATTACTTTACTGTGATTAGCTTAGTGATATATTCCATAACCTCTGGGCAATTCCTTTGAAATGTATTTCCATTTTAAAGGTATAATGCTATGGCCATACGAAGAGGAAAATTACCAGGTTCAAAAGTCGTTGCTGCTGAATGGCACATGCAGCACTGCGCTGTCACACTTTGCAAAATGCACTTTAAACGTGTATCTCTCCCTAATTGAATAGACACTGTTGTTTTCCATATCGTGTGAATATATTGCCCTTACGCTTGTGTCAATTTAAAGGAGCTTTTATATAGGTAGAGTTATTTGCATTAGCTGATCAGAAAGCACGGGGAATGTACTTGGATATTTAAAGCATCGCATCTGTATAAATCATGTGTCAAATATACTTTGCAGTCACACAGGTATTTGTGAGGTTAGGAAATTGATTTATTGGGTGAAATATTCAGCCCTTTCAGCATTCACAGGATATGCTTCTTGGTAAATTGTTACACACAGAAATACCTGCATTAAAGGATATTAGAAAGGCTGCTAAACAGAGCACACAAACCTTAAGAAATCCTCAAATTAACATTGTCTGTGCAAACTTTATTTGCATCATGTGCGCATCTGCATTACAATAAAGCCTTTATATGGTCTTATGCTATTTTTGCACAGGACCCTGGCCTCATTCAGAGCTCAGAAAGTAGGATGCTCAGTTAATGAGAGGCTACTCAATATTTTGTTTTCCTTTCATTAATCAATGTGTCCCCTATGCGTTATTTCTGCTCATAATTCAAACCGTGCTCTGAAGACAGAATTATTAATTTCCTTTTGGGCTCTTCTGTAGTGCTCATCATTTTAGTATTTGACTGGTTCATAAGCACTTGGGAGTCTCTTTTCTTGAATTAAAACTCCTTGTGAGGTAAGGGAGTTCCAGTTTTTCCCCATGTTGTGGGATTGAATTGACCAACAAGAGACTAAGGTCAAAACCACCCATTAATTTCAGGTGTCCGATCTGAGGTGCCTTGGACCTGTTTTTTTTCAGCCTATTTAGTGATGTTCAGCACTTTACACAGCCGGATTGCAGCTCCCACTGAGTCCATTTGCAGTTGTGAGTATTTAGCCCCTGCACTTAGGATAATGAAATCCCAGGCAGTGGTGGAAGGATGGTGTTCCTCCACACAGGCAGGCACTGGTGAGGATGAGGAAGGGCTGCGCTGGCAGGGGCTTCTTCATTAGGGGTCTGCTGGAGACCTTGGGTCGGTCTCTGCAGTCTTCATCTGCCAGCTCCTGCCCATGCCATCCTTCGTGCCTCTCCCCCCGTACCTGTGAATCTCCCTGCCCTGCTCCACAGTCACGTCTTCCCCACCTCCCACACCCCTTTCTCATTTCTTTGCCTGGCTTCTTGCCTTGCCCTGACCCATTTCATCTCTCATGTCAGTCACCCGTGTTTTCCCCTGGAGCGCTGACCTGTTATGGATGAAATGTTGAACAGTTAAGCACAACTAAGTTTTTTGCTCATTGCGTGGGCACTGAGATTCCAGTTTTCACAGAAAAAGGGCAGAGCTCACGTTCAAAGGCTGCTGTGTTAGATTCCCAGCTGTTGCTCAGAACTATGCAAATCCTGTGGCTTTTCAAATCAAAGATTGCCAGATTGTTTTAATGCAGACGAACATTTTATTTGCCCTTTTCTTGAATTCAGCTGACCTGTTTCAGCTGGAGCTTTCAATCTGGTGCAGGAAAGACACATCCTGGCCAGCCAGCTAGTGCTTTGGTTAGAAACAGCTGAGGAATAGGATTTTACAAAAGCAAGATTTAATACTAGTCAGACTGTAACACATCTGAAAGGTACCACATGCGTGAGACATGAAGGAAAGCTTTGGATCACAGGAACATTTATTTCAATGATTTATATGGCACAGAAAAGCCCTCCCATAACCTGACGTGAGTTAACGATGACAGCAGATATTCAGTACACATTGGTTCATATGAAAATTAAATATAATTGTTGTCTTTTCTTTCTTATGTCTGTGCAAAAGCCTATGATGTTTGCTGTCGGAATGACAATATTGGTTGGGTTTCATGAGGATTCCAGCTGAGGAGGAGTTGTGTCTCTGTCTCAAAACACAGCCCCAGCGTAAAATGACAGTTTATATTTCCCATCCTAATGGAAAACGTACTTGCTTTCTCAATCCTCTCTTGCTTTTATTAAATAAGTGAGACAGTCACACCTGTAGTAGATTAGCGATTCATACTCTGCTGTGAACCCTTGTGGCATCATTATTTCATGAACTTCCACATTCTGTGTGATGTATTATTACTAGTTTTTAAGGAACACCTGTAGCATTCATTTTTGTTATACGTCTGACAATGCAGCACTGCTAAGTGTGAAAGGTAAACGAGGCAGCGAGCCATTCTAGGAAGGTAATTTTGTTAATTGGTGATTGCTGTGGTGAGAACGGTTATCTTTGTTTTGCCACAGAAAAGCTATACATTTTTATCCTGTAAATGGGTTGATACAGATGAAAGTTGTGGGCTGGAATTCTTTTTGCCTACCTACTGTACATATATATAAAAATATAGTAATGTATACGTATTGTATACTAATACACACATATATAGTAATTTTTATATACTGGTGTATATATAGAAATTATATTTTAAATAAGAAAAACAACAGAAACCCTTCTCACTGAGTCTCTCTGGTGTTTTAAGTCGTGAGACGCATCTCTGCATAGTGATGGAAGTTTTTTCTCCCTTGTTCACTGCACTGAGTTCGAGGGAGGGGCTCTTGAAGCTATTTCATAAATTAGAGATAAAATGAGGATGTGCAGCATTTCCATGTTCTCAGAATATCTTCTGTGGCTGTGGCTATTCCGTGCTACTTGGGGACCTGTTCCAGTTTTAGCAGTTTCCAGAAGTACCACGGGCAGAAGGTATTAATAAGAATTACAGACTTTTGCAAAGATTGACAAAATGAAGCTGATGGGATTCTCTCTTTCCTTGAAGACTGGGTTAAGTAATAATGCCTCTGTGTGGTGTGCAGAGGTAACATTAATTTTAATCAAATAGGGATAAGTACTTTTCCCTTTCTGGCTGTGATACAATAGACCTGAGAAGCAGCAGCAGAAAGATGTTGTTCTGGGATTCTGGGAGGGGGCTCTGCGGGTCCCTGTGTGCTGTCAGGGGTGTTGGGGGTGGGCTGGAGGTGCAGCCACAGGACTGAGAGCAAGAAGTTGTGGGGACAGAGAAGGATGGATTAAAGGCTGGTGCTGTTTTCAGGGAAGCTCGTACGTACGCACCCCTCTGGTTCTGTTCACAGTGCTGCCGTGTTGGGCCAGGGCAGTGCTGGAGTCTGTGGCAGCCATGTGCTGAGAACACTGTCCTTCTCAACGTGTGTGTTCAACGAGACTTCTTGGGTTTCTGGTCTGTAGAGCAAGAGGAGACAGACTGGTGGTTACTGTAGAAATACTGTGTTTCCTTCTCTTAAAGTGAGCTGTAACTAGTGAGCCTGAAGAAGGAAGGAATCCCATTTTCAGTGCTGTGCTTCTCCATAATTGTCGTTGCATAAAGTTAAATACCAAATGCACTGGTACAGCAGCAGTGACTGAACATTTAATTCATGTAAACTGGGAGAGTATACTCATTCTGGAGTTAACTCTCAAATATTGCCCTTTAAATTCTTATTAAGTGATGAATGCATTCATAAATATTATAAAAGTTCAAAAGATACCACACTGAAAGATGCTGGAGAATGGCGATCTCCCAGTGAAGCGTCAAGTTGGATGCAGAACTTCAGCTTCACTTAAAGGTCTTATTGTGCGAGGATGCCAGGGTGCTGTGAATGCTTTCTTATTAGCCCTCTGAAGTGGGTGAATTCACCCATGGTGATGAATTTCCATTTGAAATGGAATTCAAGCCACTTCTGAATAACAGCCCACATACTTCATCTCCCCTGTACTCACTGGGTTAATTGAGGTGGATCTCACCTGGAAAAAAAAAAAAATCTTCTGAAGGCTCATGTGCTGTGGTGTTCTTAATAGTATTCACAAAGACAGAATCTATCTCCTAAGGACATTGATACTACAATAAATTGGAAGGAACTATTTCCACATCTCTCATGTATTTTGTGTATAATGAGTCTCTGGGATGTCTCCGCGCTGCTGATAAGTAGCCTGCAGCAAAGTAGATACAGCTCGTTTTATCTTGATTTCCGACTGCAGCACTTGACTTCTGGGACTTGGAAACTCAGCAGCAAACCAAATAACACCCTTCACAGGCACTGACTTTCCAGGGCTTCAGCCCCAGTCCAAAGTCGAATGATCCCAAGCTGTTTTTGTGCCGTGGAGCTTTGCAAGAGTGCTCACAGTGAAGACTTACGTAGTTCAATCAGTTCCAGCTGAAAACAAAGTCCAACTCCTGTGCTCCTGCACTGCTGCGGGTTCTGCTCTAAATTATTTCAGGGTAAGTGAGTTCTGACCATTCCCCAGAGTGACTGCAGGTGACCTTTCTTCCTCTCATTTTCTCCGTGCCTCTTCTAAACTCTCCCATCACACTCGTGATAGTGTCTGCCTTCCTGCGAAAGAGCTGTCTGAGGATTCCTGGGGTGCGATTGCTTTTGGGGCATTGAATGTCAGGATTAAGACTGTAAAAATTAGGTTGAGTCAGTTCAATTGACCGAGCTTTATCCAAGCAGTACAAGTCCAATTGCTGTAATAGGCTTCATTCTGAACAGAGCAGAGAGGGAGAATGAGAAGTTTAATAACAGGGTTCACTAGAATGTACATTACTACTGTATTACTGACATTGTGACCCAGTTCTGCTATTGTGAGCCTTATAAAAGATAAAACAGGCCATCAGATGGAGATAAATCAATGGAAGTAAAATTGAATGCGTTCATAATCATTTTAAGATTTTTGTACGGGCAGAAGATTAATTAAATAGACAAAAGTAATTTTCAAAAGAGCCTTTTTAATACCAAGGCTCAGATAAAAGGGTAAATGGAGAAATAGATCGTGAAGCTTGTTTTAAGTATGGCCCAAAAGTGCTTGTCTGTAGCTGCTTGCACGAGCAGCAGGACAGTTTCAAAAGGTCAAGGCAGTGCTGGGACCTGCCCCCCTGGCTTTGCTCACAGTTTGTCCCCGAGCTGCACCACTCCTCTGTGCCCTGACGTACCGGTGGGCAGGAGAGCTGCCCCCCCGCCGCTGCTCTGGGGCTTGTTGGGTTGGTGTCCCAGCTGTGCTGCGTTGACTGCAAGTGCAACTTTATCGTGAAGGGAGAGAAGAATATAGGACAAAAATCTGTTCAGTGGTGACTATTGGAAATGCACCGTGTGCATCCTCCTCCTCGCATTGCTTTGGATCCGTCTCTTAGGCAGTGGCAGGAGAGCCATGAGCGGTTGCTGGCCCACAAAGAGCAGTTCTGAAGGATTTGTGTTGTGCAGGAGGTTTTTCACCCCAAAGTTACTGATGTTTTGGTCCATATGAAAACTGTGGCAGAGGTTTTTAAAGCAGCAGATGCTGGATTCTGATGCAAAAACCCCAGAAAGAGCCAAGTAAGACTGCCTGGGTGCTGCAGGTCACTGAATTTCATATTTGTATTACCAATAAAAAATAAAATCATTGTCGCTAGGGTGGGGGCAAACAAATAAATGGAGTTTTTGTCTTGGAAAGGCAGGCCAGTAGTGGGATTTTTTTTTCTTTATTTTTTCCCTAATAAGCAGTTATGAGTGGATATATGCTGTTTCAAAGTCTGGAGATTATCCTTGCGCTTGGGAAATGTGAAGCGTGCTGGAATGGAAGCTTGTGTGCTTTGTATCCCAATATTGGAGCAGATTATGGGGCTCTGAAGAACATGTCAGAATTACAGGGGGAAAAAATTCTCCTGTCTGGAGAAGATGGGGTTTGTGTCACGGGAGCGTGATATGAGGTGAGGGCTTGTACTGAGAACACAGCTGCTGCCGTGGTTTTATGTGGCACTTGTGTACAGACCTTGTTTTCTGCTTGCTTATTGTCTGGTTTATATGTAAAGTTTTCTTGTTACAAAAAATTCACATTTTTTATGTAATTCTGTGCTCAAAGGTAGTAATGGTGATATCCCATGTACTGTTCGTGAAGTCATTTGAACATTTGCACGTTAAAGTGCCCGATGTGCCAAAGGACCGTTCATCCTCAGCTTGTCATCTTGGACGTCCTACCTTGGAATGAAGCAGTCCTACTACTTTGCTTCAAGATAAATACAGACTTAAGGGTGTTTTTCTTCATTCCCCTATTAAATTAAAATCTCCAACATTCTCCATGATGTGATGATACAAAAGAGAACGTGTTGTAGAAGTATAAACATGAAATGGAGGATTTTCTGATTGTTTAAAATGATGCTTCTTTCTGGAGGGAGGAAAGCAAAGTGAATAGTGTTAAGAAACTGCTTTACAAGTGTTCATTTAAAATCTAAATTAATTCACCTTGGCCATGATTGCATCAGTTTGCTTTTTGCTTTCTGCACACATTTGGGCAGTCAACTTTTCCTGCCGAAATTCCAAGCCAGACTGCGTTTGTCACAGTGGGAAATCGACTGCATAGGCTGTAGAAGAGGAGAGAAAGCATAACTAATTGAATTTCAGATGTTTCGCAAAATCAAGGTGGGGGGGGTGGAAATGGTTCTCTCGTTGATGTGAAGGCCCCACTCTTGCAGTAAACACTCGGGGCAGTCGGTGGGTGCCTGTGCAGGCACGCTGTAGGAGCTGCTGACGCTACGTTTGGTGGTGACTCTAAGAGCAGAGGTGGATAAAAATCCAGCAACTTCCACGCTCAGGAGTTGGTTGTCTGCGCTCCACAGGTTTTCTGGAGTCCTGCAGCCTTTGGTTGGTTGTCTCCATGTTATCCTTGAAGACTTTGCTCGTGTTGTGGCACAGAGTGGGAAGTCTCCTTTCCAGGGAATGGGGGAAAGTGTTCTCAGCACAGCACTAACAAGAACACGGCGCGTTCAGCCGTGTATGGGCTGTGTGTGTGTGTAAATAAGGTTGAAGTAATAATGACTTTTGCAGAAATAATAAGCAAAACATCCGTCACCCCAAGCAGCTAAATTTACAGCGCCTGCTGTTGTTGTGAGACTTTAAGCTGTTTGTCCCCAGTTAGCATTTACATAATAGGGGATCTTACTGTTTTCTTTGTGACTTTTTCTAATAAAAGAACTCTGGCGTTGTGCTGGCTACGATGAAAGATGTCAGGCTGTTCACAGTGTCTAAACAAAAGACTCCTTATGTGGCTTTGTGTTTTCATTATGTACATATTGTTACAGCACAGCTTCAGCTGCGGCAGCAGGGCACTCTGCAAAAACAAAGTCTTTCCATTATTTAAAAACCAGTGCTCTGGAATCTGGTCAGAACTACTTCTGAAAAATAGTTGCTGTGTCTGGGAGCTGGTTTTGGTGTCAGCCCTCTTCCCCTTCCCCACAGATAGTGTAAGGACATGGAGAAGTGCAGGAAATTTAGTTTACTCAAGGAGGGCTGGTTGAAAAGTTGGTTCAGGCAGAATGAAAGTCTGGACTTTAGCTGAAAGATGTTGTAGGGGAAAGCGCTGCTCTGTCACATGCTGTTGCAGTCACTAAAGTTTAATTTGATCTTTTTGAATATCATGCCCAGGTGTCTCTACCTTGCAGTGAAGTGGTTAGCATAAATCTGCCGTGTGCATTGCTATTTCATTTTTATTAGCTTTTATTTAACTTGGTAAAAGGTAATTTCTTTTTATTAATTGAATCGTTCTACCTCTGCCTTCTGTCAGGGGCAGTGCTTCCCTTGGAGATTGTATTTAGGAGGGAAAAAAACCAAACAGCCAACCAAAATACCAGTATACCTGAAAGCCAGGAGCTTTCTGTGTCTTCCACCTTTTTCCTTGCCACTGTGAGGAGTAGCTGCTTTAATTGATGGTCTGGGTGGCTGCTGCTCCTATAATCTGCTTCAGCACTCCTTTCCTCTCCTGGTGACAAAACAGGTGACTCAACCTGCTGTCTGATAAGTGTCTCTAAACAGTGTCATCTCTTCGAGAGTGTTTTGAAAGGACTCTTGAAGAGCCACCAGCTGGAAGGATGTTCTGGTGGTTCCTCGTGGGCCGTGAGCGGTTTGCACAGAGGTGCCTTTGAGCTGCTTGTGTCGGGGTGTTTCCCTGAGCCTTGCTAAATACACTGAACAGGAACTGATGCCTGTTCAGAATAGCTGGTGATAAATTTAAGAATTTGTAGTACTGGGCTGCATTCATAGGGAACTAGCTTTTGGATGATAATCTTCAGGTTTGCCTGGTGCCGGAGCTAAGCTATTATAAACCATTCAGGAGTGACTGATGCAGCTGATTGATTTTTTTTCAGGGTAGCCGAGACTTCTGAAAGGGAGTGAGGAAGATTTGAATTCCAACAATGCTTTATTGCCTTGTGCAGAGCAAAGTAAATATTGATACAGAATGTTTATTTACTGAGCAGTGTCAGCAAAATTAAGGTATATACTTTGCTCTTCATTTTACAGAAGAAACAGTATAAATTGATAGAGTTCAGAGTGATGTATGAGACAGTGTAGTTCAGCCCTTCCTGGTTGGTTTTTTTTTTTTTAATTTTTTTTTCCTCTTCTCTCTTGAGAGGTGTGACTGGGCAGTGATATGAAAGACGTCTCCCTAAAATCCACTGTTTTTTTGTTTTTGTTTTTTTTTCATGGGCCAAATGGCAAGTGGTGTGGCAACGGAGAGCCTTCTTCAGCAGGGTCAGGTTGATGCAGTATCTGTAACGTGCAGACTCCTGATGGGTGTGGGTGCAGCAATCCTCCAGCCCTCCTTCACTTGCTGGGGGCTTGCGTGGCTTCACCACTTCAGTGGGCTTCATGAGGGGGGAAAAACTGGTCAGGGTCCAAGTGCATCACTCATGCACTTAGCTAGCAAAGGCCACTGACCTGTCTGAAATGCCAGGTTCCTTGAATTAGATGCAGACGTGGCCTCTTCCCAAGGCTGGGTCCCAGGGAGGAAGATGGAGCAGAGCTGGGAGCAGAGCCCTGCATCCTCCTGCTCCCTGTGATGCCCTCCCTGCCCGGCCAGCGGGGCTGCACACATCTCATAGCCCGAGAAACAGATACCCTGCAGCATAGGGGAAAAAATAAAGGCAGTGAATTAGTGTAACTTTTCTACTGCCCTGCTAGTAATTGCTGCTGGATCAATGCCTTGTATTAGCAGAGCTCTGCTACAGGGGGAGTTTGAGCAGCACTGCAGTGCAGGCACTTCCACTGGGAATTAGCAGTCATAAATGTAGGAGAGCTTAAAAAAGGAGTAGCAAGGGAAAAGTATTGTATATCTGTTAATTATAAACCATAGATTGTGCTCGCAGAAACAGTGTCGGGAATGAATAGCTTATATTGTCCTATTTCCAGCAGCACTTTAGACTGTGAAAACTGATTTTTATTTTAAAAAGCTATTTTATTTTCAGCATTACTTCACTTGGCTTGCTCAGGGAAGGGAGACTGGAGAGGATCACCTTCTAGTAATCATGTGTGAAACAATGCTTCTGACTGAGTGCTGGTAGTAGCAGTAGTGGTATTTTTATGATGATAGCCAGTAATTAAGATCAGGGTTTCATTGTGCTGAGCACAGAGAAAACACATGCAAACAGACTGATAACCTCAATTTGCTTACATTGTTAAGAGCTGAATGGTGCAATTGTCCATTTAGAAGAGACTATCAGGGGTTGCTCAGACTTTGACTTTCTCCATGTAACAAGAAGAATATAAATAAGAAGAATTCAATACCCATGGACAGGGAGGGGAGGAACACCAGTGAAAGTGATACTTGCAATAAAAAGAAGTTTTTAATTACGTTAAAAGTAACACACTGCTCTCCCCCAAAAGAAAAATTCTGCCTGTAGTCAGAATTTCAAAGAGAGTTCTTTTTCCAACAACCCAGCCTCCAAAATCGGGCTGGCAATTAATTGTATTTGTACATTTTGAGGCTTAAAGGCTGATATTAAGCATCTGCTCCATTACTATTTAGCTACCAAAACAGCTACATTGTAGTGCTGAACACTTTATTAGTGTTTGTTCAGAGTACGTGCAGAGGAGGTTAGATAGCCTAGAAATTTTAAATGCTAATTTGTCATCACAGATTTTTTTATCTACTTTTTTTATTCATGTTCTAAGACCATTTTATGTAGGCATAAAAGAGAGATATTTATCACACATGCCCCTTCTTGGCCCTAGCCCATAATCACTCTAGTAGAGATGAATATCAAGAGCTGTGTAATTCACAAATTGAGATATTGACAGAATTTTATACCACCTTTTTTTTTTTTAAATTGCATCTTTGACGTGGTTTTAAATAGTGCTTTTAAAAATTCCTCAAAATAATTTTCTACCAAATTGTACAAGTGCACTAAGATGACTAGTTTTCTGCAAAATTAAAATTACTTGCGTGCTTATTTCATTTCCTAACTGGAAAATTATCCAATGATGTGTTTTAATCCAATTACATTCTTACTAGAGTAAAACCTGCCTAACACTTTCCGTGCATACAGCCAGGGCTTTGGTTTCTGGCATGGATTTTTTGATGCGAGCTCAACAGCGTTTAAAGGCTTGTCAAGTTATCCATTAATACAGTTTTGAGGTCTCAAAAAGAGACCTAAGAAAAAACTCTGATGGACTTAGCATTACACTAAAAGAAACTATTAGCAATATCAAAGTGTTACAAGATTTTTCTAATACCCTTAACTTGTGTGCCATCTGTGTGAAAATACCGGAGGGGTGTGTGGCCAGAAAAATAAAATTTGTAGTGGTGGTAAAATTTCTTATCTCCAAATAAAGTTTTGGAGTAGAGGAAAATACAAGTGAAACACTGCTTTTGACAGCCTTGTTGAAGAGATGTGCAGCTGTACAGGGTGTATGAAGATTAAAAATGGTAGAATCCTCTGTAAGGGCTTCTGGTTATATATCTGTGTGATCAAAAACCCTTTCCAGAAATGTAGAAACTAATTATGTCTCATTACTTTTTAAATAGCTCAGTGTACACACACGCAATGCCCCTATTTTCAGTGAAGGATTCTCGATGCTTTCTGTTACAAGACTTTTTTTCAGTTGCCTATAACTTTGGCAAGTGAAAATAAATCATTCGTGTGAGTATTTTGCCTGGTGTGTACCTGTTTGTTCCAGGAAGTTTTTGGAAAGCTTTAGTAACGGTTGTCCAGTCATAGTCACCAGTGTGCTTTGATGAAAAGTTGTCCCATTTTTCCAAGGTTGTGTCATGTATTTGCAGTTTTGAAGGTCTTGCATAACGCTGCTTTGGTGCAGAAACCTGATATTTGGCAAAAGGTTGGAGAAGGCAAAAGATTTCTCACAGAAGTTTCAACCAGATTTTCATAGTCTTTGGGGAAAAAAAAATTGCATGAAGATGGTCAGTAGAGATGTATTAAAGCATGGATTCAGTTGTAAACACCAGGCAGGACAGGTCTTGCCTTTCTTGGATTTTGCTGTCACTTCTTTGGTGCCACCTCAAGTGCTTGTGTAGCTGTGGTATTGAAGAGCAAGCAGCCAAAACCCCAAACCCAGGCAGTGTTAGGTTTGAACTGAGTCTGTAGTGCCCACTGATGGGAAAGGAAGGAATGAGGGCCTAGAGGAGAGAGAGGAGACAGAGCCTGCTCTTTCCAGTAGCAGCCAAAGTTTAGGTAAGAAGAAAGCTCACCCTTCCTGTGCTCTGCTCCATAGCGTGCACGGAGATGACACCATCATTTTTCCATCATCTGTGTGACAAGATTGCTTTAGGGAGTCCCCCTTAAGGGCAGTCATAAACTTTGTGAGTATCAAAATATACTGGATACTGTATAAAGGATTCCTTGGTACAAATACATGTCTGCTCCAGATACTTCTATATGTGCCCTTTATGTTATGAGCTTGAAATATCTGAAAGAATTATAATGAAGAAGAGCTAATTATAAAACAGGTAATAAAACAGCTTATTCAGGTGATGCTGTTTTATTACCATCTCATTATGATTAAATAATTCCTATTAAGTTCTGGATCAAAGAGAAATTTCTCACAGGAGAGTTTACGGAGTAGTTTAATGGAGTCTATTTATTGTGTAATCCCAGGGTGAGTATTGGCTTTTATGCTGTCATATTAATTTATTGTGACAATTCTATACAGCGCTCCTCTATGAACACAGCAGAGTATAGGAGTGGGATTTTTTCCTTCCTTTCTTTTTCTTCTCTCTTTTTTTTTTCTTTTTAATATTGCTGTCCAGCAGGCTGCAGAATGGTTGCTTTGCTGGATTATTTTGATCCTGAGCTTCTGTGGCATTAAACTAACCAAACTGACATGAGGCTGTCTTAAAGCTCAGATTAAGGACAAAAAAACTGTGTAGCTTTTTGTGTTGTTTGTGCTGATAGTTGGAAGGACAGAGGCACAAGTTCTGCCCATCAAGGAGATAGGCAGCATTTGACTTTAAATAAAATCCCTGCAGAGGGATAAAATCACTGTGAGTGATGAGCTCTTGGCACTTTCTTCTTCCTTTTGTTTGGAGGTTGGTGGGGTTTTGTGTTGGGTTTTGGGTGTGTGTTGTTGGGGGTTTTGGGTTGGTGTTTTTTGTGTTTTGTTTTGTTTTTTTTCCACCTTGTGAAACCTGCTTTTAGGCTGAAATTTCACAGTTTTGCTGTTAGATATGCTTAGGCAGAGTGGCTGTCTCTGGCAGTCTGGAGCTGCGCAGCCTGGCAGGGCTGGACACAGGACGAGGTGGTGATGGCTGCTGAGAAAATGCCATGAACAAAAGTAACGAGTTAGAATCCTTAAAAGAGAAATCAGCACAAAGGCATAACCCAGATTAAGCAGAAAGAGGAGCTTTCCCAGGTACATTTGCACCCTGACAGGCCACATGCCAGGGATCTGTTCCCCCTGCCGGGGGCATTATTTACGTGACAGCTCAATAACTTAAGGTGAAGAGTGTCCCATGCAGTGGCAGTGTCATCCTGGAGTGACGCTGTGCTGCTGGGTTTGACCCCACTGCAATCAAATAAATCGGGCGAACTCCTGGGATTCAGGGAGGTTTCAGCTCTCCTTCAGCATCAGGGAGCAGTGAGCTGACCTTCAGGATTCCCTTGCGATAAATGGTGCTTTAACCCTCCAGTTCCTGGAACAACGTGAGTGTGAGAAAATGGCCTTTGTCACATTTAGTATATTAATTTTTGTAGTAAATTTCTTAAGTTCTTAGTGTTAGAAACAGCCTGAAGATGAGTGATACAGATACATGTAAGATAAAAGGCAGTTTACAAAGAACCCAAGAGTTATGTAAGTGTTGTGTCTCATTTGAAGTCACTGAGATGATTTTGAGGGGAGCTGACTCATGATGTTGGAGTACTTCAGGCTGAAACACTGGGCCTGGAACCAATACCATGTGATGGATATGAACCATCTTCAAATGAAAAGAGCTTTTGAAATACTTGGCACAAGCATTTCACAGTCATCTTGATTATTGGAAATGTTTGTACACATTTTTAATGCAGAATTTCAAATGTATGTGCAATTTGCTCTGTTTGGTTCGTAAGCTGAGAAACAAATATGTTTTAATGGAGAAAACTTTTAATGTATTTGCTCTATAGATGACTTTGGGAATAGATCAAGCCCTGCTGTTTGTACTCCCCGTTTCTGAAGATCTGATGTCCCTTATTCCCAAAGGAGGAAAGGATTTACTCATTTCCTATCTTTTTTTTAATGGAAGATTGCAGCAAGGAGATTGTTTAACTGTACTCAAATTTGTTTTCAGTACAAATTATTGTCTTTCATCCTGTGTATTACAATTATAACTTACTGTTTTCCTATTGCCCAAACCTGGTAGCAAAGCTAGACAAAGGTTTGCATACATAACCCTTGCCGCCGCGCCGTTCTCCATGCCGTACACCTGCCAGCCACATTGGGAGATGCAATAACTTGATCTGCGTGTGCACGTTTGAGGTGGTAGCACTAATTAGGGACGTGGCTCTGCAAGCCGTAGGGAAGTGCAGCATGTCCTTAGGAGATCCTGCTTAGATCCGAAGTCCTACATTGCTGTTGGATGGGCTTCTTCAGAGCAGAGCCAGCTGGAATTGCAATACTGTGGTTCACAGTTAATCTTCTAAACAGAGCACAAAATTAAAACTGAAGCCAGGCAGTGTTTCCACAATGAAAACATTTTCAAGCTGTGATTGCACTCCAACTAACATTTGAACAACTGTGTTATAGCTGCAGCTACACAATGGAGGCTACTGCAGGTCAATACATACCTCTACAGCGTACGCAAAGTCAATATAATAATTTAATAGCTCTCCTGATTTACCATAGAAGAGGCCCCTGTTTGCTTTCCTGTAAAGGACAACCTGTGCAGTGCCCATTTTTTCCCCACATTACTGAGGGTAGCTCCCTATGGTGCTATTAAAGATTTAATGTTAGATGTACCGGTGTTGCTGCACTGCGCTGTCATTGTGACCGCCTGGACAAATTTGGAGCAATAAGATGTAGATCTCTAGCTGCTGCTTGTGCTCATTTTTTAATCAATAACTTGTGCATAATGTTATTTCAATTAGTACTCTGGACGTAGGCTCCATTTTCAAGACCAGCCCTGGTTGTTCCTACTGGAAAAAGTTTGACTCAGAGTTTGATTATGGGCTGTTAGAGGTTTTGTGTGAATGTGTGCGAGTCACTGGAGTTCCTGGGGATCTTATCATGGAACCAGCCTCTTGGAAGACTTATGTGGGTGTAGATAAAGAAAAAAAAAACCACAAGTGCCTTTGTTTTGTGTGTGCATATCCTGTTGTGGAGTGATACTTGCCAGAGGGTCCTTTGGGAAGCGTTCTGCAATCAACAAAAGGTTTGGAACACGCTGATTAATTAATTGTCATATTTTGGATGAAACTTTGCTTCCTCCAAGAATTCTAATGAGGTCTCACCTGGAGTGAGTGTGTTAGCCCCAAACCCTATGTGGGAAGGAAGCCTTTCTCTTTGCATGAGTTACAAGGGAGCCTCAGGGTTTCAGAGTGTTGGGGGTTCTGCTCTGGGTACCCAAAGCTGGAAATTGTTTAGTGAATGCTGAGGACCCCAAAATAAAAGTGCCTTTGCAAATCCATGTCTTCACCTTCCTGGGCTTGCAGCTTCAGAGCCATAAAAGTGTAACTGCACTTCTTTACCTCCCGAGGGTGTTGAGGGAATAAATGTTTTGCAGTACCACAGAGTGGTGCTGTGAGATGGGAGCGAGCATTGGGGTGGCCTGTGGGAGTGGGATACCTGGCACCCTGTGGGAGGGAGCCTGGAGAGAGCTAAACCTCAGACGGTAGAGAGAGGGGATGAGGATGAAACTCCTGGCAGCTAAGATGAGGGGGACCAAAGAGCCTCCGTGACGTGGATGGGGCTGAGGTTAATACTTGCTGAATAGAGCTGGAAATTGGACGTGGTAACTTCCTTCCCCTAGCATCACTCAGGGAAGCACGATTTTTTAAAGGAGGATTTAGATAAAATTGCTTATTAGTAAAGTGAGGATTATCCAGGATTTTAAAGTTTGTTCTTATCTCTAGGGTTGTTCAAGTGTGCAAACTTGAGGATATTTCAGTCCTTCATCATGGATCTTCAGCTGTAAAAAGCCACAGTCAGTCTTACTGGACTGAAACCTGTCCATAGCTTGAGGGCTTTTACAGCTGTGGGAGATTCATGGTAGAATAGGAAGAAAAAAGGCTATAGAAATTGTAGAGAAGAGAGTAAAATTATAAGCCAGAGCATCTTTCTTATTGTTCTTTGATTCTTTTTTTTTTTTCTTTCTTCTTTTTGGCATCAAATGGATTACTGCAATTTTAAAGTGCATGAGTGAAATAGGCCTTTTTATAATCTGAACATTTTCTTCTCCCTTGAAGTGTCTTTCACTTAAACGATCAAATCCTGACAACTTCTCCCCACACCCGCTTTTGCCATCATCCGTCACTGTGTGCGCTTGACATCAAAAGACCTCATGGCTGTGGAAGCACTGAAAAGTCTTGCTGCTGTTGTTTTGCCTTGCAGTCACTTGGAGCTCTGCCCCACGCTGAAATAAAGGTAGGGTGAGGTGGATGTGCCCTCGACCCCTCCTGAGAGATTTTGTGGCTGCTTGTGTCGTATGGCAGCGCTTCAGAGGTGTGAGTCCGTCAGGGCAGGGTTTCTACTGCCCATCTGTAGAGATGTCGAACATGGACATGGCTGGAAGTCATCTGTGATGGAGCCTAGAGTGAGCTTTGGTAAACGGTGCAGCAGTCTGTGCTAATGGGTTTATGGGCTGATGTGGAATTTTGTGGTGTCCCATCAGGAAATTCAGCTGACGATCCCTTTCTGCCTGCAAAGTTGGCTGCATGAATAATTAATTTTTCCAAGTTGGCAAGCAAAGGAGAAATATATCTCTGTTCGGATTGGCGTGCTTTTAAAGTTGTGTTTTTTTTTTTTTTTTTCTTCCCCATCTCTTTTTTTTCCTTGTTTGAAATGAAAAAAAGAAAACAACCCCAAACCAAACAACTCTCACCCCCAGCCCCACCCCAAACAAAAGGCAAAATACATTTTATGTCAGACAAACCCTTCCACCTGACCTGATACAGGGTGGTTCATTTCAGACACTTACGGGAGAAGTGAAACACCAAACTCAAGGAGCAGAGCACTGAAAGGATGTTGTTGCACTGGAGCAACCTCTCTGTCCTCACCTACGAGCACAGAGTTCAAAATGTGGAAGTTGCCAACTCCCCTTTTCTTCTCCTCTGGTAAGGCTGGAGCACACCTATCCCATATCCAAGGAGATCATCCTGATTTCTGCAGCACTGAGGATTCGGGAGGAGGAGAGGGTGCTCACAGCTTCTCCTGCTGCCGCTGTTCTGCTCAGATAAAATAATGAAATACTTGCTCAGGGGGCTCTGGTCCGGGTGTGCCAGCTGCCGAGTGTGTGATATCTGGGCACATCGCAGTGGGTTGAGCACCTCTTCTTGGAGCTGCTCCACTCTGCACGGAATACCGAGCTAGGAATTCAGCCGTGTGTAAGGGGCAAATTTACCATTTGCTCAAACATTTCCAGAGAGCTGTAGTAGTGACACAGGCGGGCTCACATCTGCCGTCTGGCAGGAGAGTGCAGGAGAGTGCAGGAGTTAACAGTTCTCTCTGAAATGATGCGATGCACAGAGCGATGTTATTTTAGCCTTGGCAGCAAAGCAAGCTAGAAAGTTAGGAAAGGAAATAGTAGGAAAAGAGAAAAACAGGAATGTGTCTTTTTAAGGCTGCAGCTCCTACTGCTACAGCTGCTGTCGCTGTAAAAGCTGTTACTGCTGCTTGCTGACTGTCTTTTGCCTAGAGGAAAGAGCGTGTCCTGTAATGCATCCTCCTCGCAGAAAACCTCTTTCTCGCTCCCACCTTGCCTCACACTTCTGCTTCTTGTCTCTCCCTCTTTCTTGAAGAAGGACATAGTTGGTGGCACAGCCATTGCCATCTTAGCTGTGTTGTTAGCGCCCTTCTGCACACGTGTAATTTCTGTCTCATTCTATTACGTTATTGAGGAGGCATCTAACGGGCTGGGAAAAAAATCTCCATTTTTCAAGGTAGAAAAATAGGGTGAATTTCTTTCTTTCATGTGGCGTAACCCAACCAAGTGAATACTACACTGCCACTGTCAGCTGTTCAGATGTCTCTGCTCAATACTTGATGCTTTTAAATGAGAATTTTTTAGAAGGATGATTTGAATTCTGTTTCTCTGCTTCCAAAAGAAAGAAAAGCTTAGATTGTCACTTTTTTTTTCTCTGCTCCAAAAAAAAAAAAAATTTTATTTTGTCTTTTTTTTTTTTTTTTTTTTTTTTTTTGGGAAACTCAGCATAGACTTAGATTGATTTAAAGAGACAAGAGAGTGGAAGCTGTTGTTTTTTCTGTGTGGTTTTCTTAATTATTGTTTCATGTTATGTTTCAACATTATCATCTTGTTTGTACTTCTAGCTGGTAATATTGATTTTTTAAGCAAAATTTATATTTCATATTACATGCAAGTGTATTTACACTGTGCTAATGTAATATTACTCTGTGGATTATAAAGATTATTTAGATTGTTATTCAAGGAAATAGGTGGTGGGAATGAACATCCTATTGTCTTTGCTGGCTGAATTAGCAGTGCATCTAAAGAACAAAAAAGGAATAGAAAGAGAAATGCATAAACTGAAGAGGAGATAAAATACAGTCAGAAATGGAGAAGAAAGGGTCTAGTCTGCTGGTGTCAAGGTGACAAAGCCTCAGCAAAGGCGAGAAATTAAATAATATTCTGAGTTCATGAACATAATCTATGTTTATAGAGGCAGCTACATGGAATTTATGTTGTTTTTTAAAAATCTTATTATTACTACTTCTGCTGCTCCTACTACTGTTAAATTTTTGCATTTTACCTTCATCGACGTCGCTTCCTTTCTCTGTGGTGTCCATTTATAAAAATAGAATATCTATAAAATGCCATGTTCTGTGAAGATGTTCTCCAGCACTTTATGACCTTAATGAAGCTGGTTTGTAAGCCATGTATTTATTTCTTCGTGGTGTGCCTTTCTGTGTCCTGGAAACTGATCAGGATCTTAAAACAGTAATATTGTCCCCCTTGCCCCAAATCTAGATTTTTTTTCAGCTCTGTACAGCAGTGACAATGGTACATGCTCATGTGCCTAAATTTGACAGTGTCAGGCTGCAATTCCTCAAAGCTTAAGCTTATACTTAACTTTAATCATGTACTTAGCGCCATTCCTGTACAGCTAAATGTTTTGACATGTACTTTTGTCCCATTAATACCAATGGGGTTTAGGTATATGCTTCAAAATGCTTTGGATGTGTGAAAGTTCAGCTATCAGTGAAATAGGTGCTTTAGAGCAAAAGCTGTTCATGTTTAAAAACCACAAACTGAAAAAAAAACCCCATGGGTCCTTATATGCTTATTGTTGTGGAGATTGAAATGAATTCCCTTGTCTTTCTAATTTAAGTTGTTATTGAGATAGCTTATAAATTGGGAGCATTTTGTAGTTTAGCAGGGGAAGTGCTGACCATCAGCAGGCGCTTGAATTACCAGCAGATGTTACCATGCTGATCGGAGAGTTTGCCTCTAGTCTTGCATCTTGGCACTGGAAATTAGGGTCCCCTCTTGGGGAAGAACTAACCAACAAAATGCTAGTGCTACCAAGTGACGGTCGCCAACATGCACAGCAGTGTCCAGAACCGTAACTTTGCTCAACATTGAAAATATGAAACCATAAATAAAACATTCCCTCAGTGAGAGTGGTCCCATATCTTTCGTATTCCTAGGAGGTAGCAGTTGCTATGGCAACTCCTCATTTACTTGTTTTTTTTTTCATATATTGATAATTATATTAAGCAGCATGTAAAGGCTGCTAGCTGGTGCAGAGCTTGTATTGCTGTCCTGGAGCTGCGGTAAACTCTATTTTCAAAACTTCCTTTTGAAAATACATCCCTTAGTGTGTTTGCAGGTGTGCTGTGCTGCCCTCATCACCATATGGACTGGCTGGTCGTGCAGCCCTAAAGCAATATTAAACTGTACAATAGCTGTGTGTTTTTGGTTGTGTTCGTGTAGCCCTTCCCAAAGGTCAGCACCTGCTCGTCTCTCTGCTGTGCTGTGTTGTGCGTGGAGGTGTTCTCGGAGGTGCGCCTTTGTACCCCAGCTGGCTGCTGCTCTGTCTGCTGGGCTGGTGAATCGTACGCAACTTGGCTGGGAATCAGTGCTGGGGGGAGAGTGCGAAGTTCAAGTAGAAATGTAAGAAAACTGGAGCTGGGCTGGGAAATTCATAAGCTGAGTGTAAGTTCCACATCAGCATCACTGGGTTTGTAAGACTGTGCCTCAACATTGTAGCTTAGTGCCTGCTCCCTCTGCGGACTTTTCATTTGAATATGTTAAGGCAACGGAGCCAACAGCCACCCATCCTGCTCTAGACAAGAGAGCAAGCCTTACAAGTTAAGGATGTTGCCTCTCTCTGCTCAACAGCATGTCTCAGCACCACTTCGGAGTACTGGGCTGTAAGGAGAAACGTAGCGTCTATCAGAGCTTGTCTTTCACTGCAGCTTCTAGAAGAGTCTGTCGTGGACCTGACATCTTTTTCAGTGTTTCATTTATTGTTGGCTGTTTGTTGGGTTTTTTGGGGGTTTGTTTTGTTGTGTGTGGGTGGGTGTTGTGGTGTGGTGGTTTTTTTTTTTGTTTTTGGTGGTTTTTTTTTTTAGTGACCATACCCTGTATTTTCCAGTGCAGGTGATGTGCAGCACACTCCAGACAGGGCTCTCTGCCACATCTCGTGTTCAGAAACCGGGGCTGGTCTCACTCCTGGGGTGCAGCTGCAGCCACCGCTGCCTCTGTGCCTGGGGGAGAGAAGGGTCAGGCAGGGAAGGGCCAGGGGAGGAGAGTCTCTTTTCCATATGGTGCTGTTAGCAGTGAGTCCAATCGGACCCACACTCCATCCCAGTTCTGGGAGTGGACTGTTGGAGGGGGATTTACCTCTCATTTGAAAGCTGTTTGCTCTTGGTAAATATTCTCTCAGTTAATTAAATCCATGCTGTGTAGTTATTTCTCCCTCATCTATGGGTGCAAGTACCCATTACCACAACATGATGGGATATAAAATTATTTTATGTATTCTCAACACCATGGACAAGTCAGCAACCTTAATTGCTTTGGCAGTGTTCCAGCGGTACTGGAATTGAACGGCTTCGGCATTATTGCACCAACTTTGAGTCGCAATCAAACAAACAGGATATTAACTTTAAAGCTTTTTGCAGATCTCTTGAAAGCTGTTTTGTCTCTGTGCATCACCTGCCATGAGTAACCTCTCTTCCAACAAGAAAGTATCAGTGGGAGTGTAGGAAGGGATTTTTACCATTTTGCTTGCACAAAGTAACTTGTTAATTGTGTGTACCCAGATAGCTTTACAATTGAAAAAAGTTTCAAACTGAAAGCCTGTTGGGGGGCGGGGGAAGGCTTGAATTTTCCCCTACTCACCAAAATTAGCTAATTATTAAAGAACTACTCATAATCTGTTTGGATTTTTTTTAGTATCAGATTGACTGATATAAAAGTGGATGTTGCTGGTTGTGAAGTTTCTAGCGGTAAGTTTTAACAGGCAAAGATGACGCTAATTTCATCAGTGTCAGGTTATTTTGTTACTTTTGCAGCCATGATGCATTATCCTTATGACAGTGTAAACACAGCACTATTCTCTTTAATTTTAGTTATAAAAATAAATTGCAAAACTTCTGTGATTTGTTGCTGTGAAGAAAAATGGCTAAGATATCTTAGTGAATGGCCTACTTACAGCTATGTGGCAGAATAATGCTAGACTGAAATAATTTCTTAAACATTGTGTGATTACAAGCAATCTTGGAAGTGTAAATTGGCCTTTTGTAATGTTTATTTCAGCTGAACTACAGAAATGGTGCTTTCTTTTACCCTAATCCTGGTACATTAGAGGCACAAGCACAAACCCATTTATTGTAGCATGCAGAACTAATTTTTTACAACTGCTTGAATTATGCTAAGTGATCCTGTGCAGTCTGAGGAACATCAGCAGGGGTTTTGACCTTGCTTCTTTCTGCGATCAGCAAAGTTGAAATTAAAATATCAAGAGAAACAATTTCTGCAGCAGAATTGTGAAAGTTAATAGAGTTGAGTTTACTTTTGCATTCATGTTCCTGTTAAGTCAGTTCTTTTCACATTCAATTTCTGAAGCACATGAAAAAAAATAAAGCCACTACTTTTTGATATCTTTGGTGGAACAGATAAAACAGAAAACCTTTAAATTAAATTTCCTAACTGTATATTTAATTTGCATTTAATGCAGCAGGTATTGTATGTTAATCAAATTGAACGTTACCATTTAAAATTATTTATTAAGAATGAATTGATTTGTGTTTCTGGCAGTTGTTACCTGATGTATTTAGGAGAGCTGTATAACACCAGCCAGGAGACAAATTCTGTGCTAGTTTCTATCCCGACCAACTTTCTTGTATTTAGTAGCAATGTGGTTGAATTTTACTCATCTTATGTTGTTTAGCAGAGATTCTTTTAATTAAAGCCAATGGATTTCTCAGAGGCTGGTACTTCTCAAAATGGGCATGGGCATGAGGTGTTTGTTTAGGCTATGGAAGGGCTTGCTGCTCTGTGGTCATTGTACAGGGAGTTGACTTGCACTGAGTTGGTCTTGTATGAGGCTGAGTACCTGCCTGTCTGCCTTACCCACACATGGGGATCCTTGGTGCTGCAAATCGCCCAGCAGTGCAGTGAGCCTGGTATGGAGCTCACCACTTCAAATGCTTCCAGATGTGGGATGATCCATTTGTTTTTGTAGTGTTAGTTCTGCTGGCAAAACGCAGGGAATGGCTATTTAAGACTCTTGTCCATCCCATATTATCTAGTCTGTGACTGGATGCACAACACATGCACAGTTGTCAGCCTTGAGCAGTAAAGGAGAATAAATTTTAGATCAGAGATAACAATCTCTTTGCCTCACACCATTGAGCTGGAATAATACTAAACTGTAACATAAGCTGCTACTGATAGCTGTAGCAGAATATTCAAAGGAAAACATGTTTAAAGAAGACTTGGTAATCTGATAATATCATAGAATCATCTGAATCATATCATAGAATATGTATTTTTAAGGATATATGCAGAAAGGGAAATTGTACTTGTCACCATTTGGATCAATACTTTCAACAAATCATAATAAATGCTCCTTACCGCTACTTAGCAAAGCATAATTAGTATTCAGTAAACCAATATTAAAATGTATGCTATGCTTTAAACTGTTTGACTGTATTAGCATTTAAATACCCTATTGTGTATTTGCTATTTCTTCTCTTCTTATAAAACCGTATTCTCCAGAGTTCAAAATGATTAATTTCCTTTAGAATATGTACAATGCAAGGATTTAACAATTCCTTGTATTTAATAATTGCTCAGTAGCCAGGCTTATTATTTCACATAAGCACTTGGGTACAGAGTCAGCCAATATTAGGTCAATCATGCTAATAGCGAAATCTGCGTAGCACTTCCCTTCCCCTCCCGGCCCCGACTGCGGAGCGGCTGGCCGGGGAGGACGAGAAGAGCTTCCACCGTGCAAGCACTCTACGAATTCATTTCACATGTCATCCTTCATTTTCTGCCTACGAGAACAATTGACAGCTGGATCAGGGGCTTGACATGTCTTTGGAGAGTTTTGCCCTCCTTGGCATTTGCAGACAATAGTACAGCTCTGTCTGACAAACAAAACATTTTTTTTTTCATTTTTTTCTTTTTTTTTCTCAGCAAACTGACTTTTCCTTCTCTCTCTCTTGCTTATGAGCAGCTATTCCCTCCCGACATCAAACAACAGCAACAAGATTTTAACTCGGGCTTCAAGTTTAGCCCATGCAATGCGACGAAGGGGCTTCCCTCCACTGTGATGCTTAATTAAAGTATTTACAGAAAGTCCTGTGTAACTCTTGGAAATTATATTCCCTATTAGTCTCTCCCCATATAATCTAACCTTTTTTTCTCTCCTGCAAGTGTGATTAAGTTATTCAGTACGTGGCAGCTGAGCTGGTAAGTGATTTACACCCTGCTTGCAGGGCTAGCCATGGATATGGTAAGTGTGCCTGTCTGAAAGATGGAGCTAAGGAGGGAGATTCTCAAAAAAAAAAAAAAAAAAAAGGTGGTGAGGCAACTTTTCTGTGAGCAGAGGGTGCTGAGAAAATCTTGTAATGAAAATGAACATTGAGTTTGCCTGGCTCGAGGGTAGTATATCGTACCTGTGGGCTATTTTAGGAAGCAGCTATCTTTGTCATCTCCCTGTCGTTTTCTCCAAGATGGCGACGGAGCGCTTGGAGCTGCCCTGGCTGCTGGGGCCTGGCGCCTCGTGCTGCTGGGTGGGGCTGGTTTTGCCACCTCAGGAGGGACCCCGCGGAGAGGGTAATGTCCCCTGTCAGTGTCAGCCTGCAAGGTTCCCGCTTTGGGCAGGCAACTGCCTTGTTCCCGTGAGCTAGGAGTGGGGAAACGCTCCATTGGCCTGAAGCAGGCAGCGGTGTTGGCGGAGGTGGGCAGGAGGGTTTTGGCGGGAGGCAGGGCCTTGCCCCTGCCTGAGTGTGGGCTGTGGAGGGGGAGCGGGCAGCTGGGCAGAATTCAGCCAGCCTACAATCTGAGGTAAAATGCTGTGGTTTTAGTCTGGGAAACCTATCTGTAGACATGAAGCGATTAACGAGAACAACCTCTTTGCTGTTCACCGTGTTGGTGTTGCTCTGGTTGAAGTCTGGAAGTGGGGATGTTTCACCAGTCCTGCTGTTTCCAGGGGCAGGGAAGAGAGCTGTTTCCCTGCTTCAGTACAAATGTGATTCAGCTTTTTAGCTAGACACAATTAGTAACTTTTTAGGAACAGTTTCCAAGTTCAGCATTTTTTTAAATGCACTAAAATCCATCTTTTCTTTGATCCAGACACACAAGAAGTGGAAACGCGAATTAGGAATGGGATTTTAGAAGGGTGGGCTTAATAAAGCCACAAATTTAATAAGGTGTCCTGTCGAGCATTTTTAAAAGGATGATATGTGTGAGTTTGGGTGCTTCTGCTGTTCGATGACAAAGGCCAGTCTGTGTTCAGGCGCTGGGCAGTTCGTTTGTGCCCTTGAATTCTTCACCTCTTCTGCTGGCGGGAGAGGACACCGCAGGGGGAAATCACCGCTCCCTTTCTCAGAGGTTTTTTCCTTTGACTTCTTATCTGCGTAGGCCTCCAGGCATAAGTGATTTTGTATTAATGTTCCCCTGAATGACTGAATAATGAACTAGAGAGCCTGCACCTCTGAGGTGATATCATTCCTGTGCAGTTGTCTGGAAGCAGGACCTCTGCCTGCCTGGCCCACGGGGAGAGTCGGGGGCTGCTCAGACCCGTGGTGTCCTGAAGATGCTGTCCAGAGGGGATCTCAGAGAATCAGGGTCTCAAAACACCCTGGTGAACATCAACAGTACTGAAGGTTGTAAATGAGTGTGGAAATGTTTTGCTCATGTTTCCTGAGAGGTTTTTCTTCCTCACCTGCAATCTTATCAAATCTCTTCCCCTGCTACAGGATATTCGCTCTTCTTATGCGTTCGTGAGGCAGGGATATGAGACTCCCTGCTCAGATAAGCCTCCAAGTTTGACTTTGTGGACTGAAAGTATAACCAAAAACCACCCATGGCCTTGCAGTAATATTTTGCTTTTCATAAATGCAGACTTTCTAGCCTCTGTCAGTCTGTGCTGCTCAGAGATGGAAAGCCTCGAACAAGCCTGCTGTCTGCTGCGGGTGTAATAAAGAAGCACCGTGCATCCTTCTTTATCAAGAGGATTGCATCTCCAATATGGAAAGGAACAACAGGAGTGGGATTGATATTTGATTTGAATGAGAGGGATTTCTTAGATCCTTTGGTCTAGCTTGGAGATGAGAGATAAGCCTGAGAGAAGAATTGCATATGGTCTCTGAAATACCCAACAAAACTCTGGTCCCTCTCCCTGTAGGCTACTTAGCCAAGAAACTCAGCTCTGTATCTTGTGTAGATAAAATTGCTGTCAAATCTGTCTGAACTCTTTCTGCTTTCAGAAAATGTGTCACCGAGGTGAAGATTTAAATCAGGCTTTTAAATTCCACTGGTAGTGGTAAAAACACATTTCACAACACCACATTAATTGGTGAATTACAATTGATTTCCTGTAGAAGGACCTATTATATTCTCAATAATACCGCATGACGCGCCATAATTAGTATTGTTACGGTGAATTTTGAATTAATTATTAATGTCTTGCTGCTTATTTCGATGCTGCTTGGGTCACTTGCACCTCTAGCAGGAGACTGGCGTTAACAGTCCCTGCCACTTTTGCATTTCCTTTCACTGTGATCATAATGACGATTAGCTGAGGATGGACTTCAGTGGGGTCTGGCGTTGTCCTGTGGGAAAGAAAAGTTATCCACAGCCCACGGTCCTTCATACCCTGTTGAGCATACCAGTGGCTGGACTTTTTAAAGGCAGTGAGACCACAAGGATCCTGTGGGCTTTCCTGGGTTCACCACTGGGGTTTAGCTCAACTGTTGGTGTGATGGGGAAGGGTGGTAACTCCTTGACTGCATGTAGAATACAGCACCCTTATTGAACTCGGCTATTCATAGAAGTGATTTAGTTGCATTTATAAGGAATAGTAAGGGGAGAGAACAAAATGGCGAGAAAACACTAAGTAAGATGAAAGTTGGTGTGTAGTGGCTTTGATGGACCCGATTTACAGCATCTGAAGATCATACCCGGTATATTATAGGCAGTGGATTAGGATGGAGTCTCAAGGAATACCAAGTCAGGCTCAGCTTTGATGAGCTAACTTTAAACATGAGAAGTTTAATTATGAGTGATATGGCATTAATTGTAAGTGTTAGAACAACACAGTATTTGACTAAGGAACGGAAATACATGCCTCATGAAACAACAAATAAGATCGTTATATAAATTAGACATTGATTTTATGACATACACATGATAAATTTACAATGTTAATCATTGTTAACCATGTTGGATAAAAGGCACTGATCTTCTTTCTGAAGAAAGAGAATTAAGAACTTCACAGTTGTGAAATGGGAATCAAAATCCATACAGACATTTTTTTGAAAGAACGTAATGTAAAAAAAGAAGTATTTCTGTCATGGCAAGACTGTGTAATGAATTAAATTTTCTGTTTTGAAAAGGTGAGAATCTTATTCATTATGAACTTTAAAAAAAAAATCCCTATTATCTTGAATCAGCTGAAAAATTCAGCAAGCCCAAAAACTTCACTCTGGCAGTGGTCTCTAAGACATGCTTAGGGAGTATTAGAAGTTTGATTCTCCCCTGATAAATGCTTTCAGTGGTCAACGAAAGACCGTGTGCACTTTCTTCTAATATTTTGCATTGATGATGGTCTTTTGTAATACTTCACATGGTTGCAAATCCCAGTATCTGATTCCATTTATACCTGCCATTGCAAATTCTGGTAGTTTTTTCAGAGATACTTTGGAGGTAATGAGTAAAAACAAAAATAAAATATATATTGGGTTATTAAGGACATGTAGATAAAAAATGCAAAAAATACTCGTCCTGATAATGTCTTACTAAATTATAAAAAAATTAAGTTAATGTGAAGACAGAAATCCATCTTTCTGCCAAAAGTCTTGGACTAGCTATAGCTTTTCTATTTTGCTGCTGCAGCAGTCAGGTTTATTGATGTAAAATCAGGCTTCTGGATGCAGTTAGTCCTCAGTGTTCTTAAACACAGTGTCTAGAGACTCAAAGTTCTTGTTACCTTTCTGATCTTTACCAACATCAGTGTATAAGACAAGACCAATATATTTTAATTATGTATGCTTCAGCATGACAGTGTTCTGTTCTCTCCTGTTGTCAGAAATGGCATGAAGCAGTGCTGTGTTGTGTGATGTGCTCGTGCACTGTTAAACCTGAGAACAATCTCCAATTATAGGCAGTAATTAATATGAGGATTTTTATAAATCCTGTAAATATATCTGTATATATGTGAAACGAAGAATATAATGTTGATCAAGTATGCATCAGTGTTTTAAAAAGAAATATTCCTCAGCCTTCGTGGTTCACCGCATTGTCTGATAGAAGTTTCAGCCACAAAGAAACTAATTAGGACTTGAGGTGAATTAATGTTCTTGTCTTTTAAGGCAAAAAAACACAACAACCATGAAACAAATAAGCAAGCCAGAACAAACTCCCAAACCCAGCCTTTTACAGCTGATTTCTGTCTTTTCTCAATAACCGCTGAGCTAGAGAGACTTGTTGACATTTGAATCTCCACCTCCTGATTACCAGGCTCTGCTCCCCAGCCCATGTGAGAACATGAAAAGACATCTGTGGCCAGGCCAAATTCCTGGAGAACGGCTTGATCTGGTGCAGAGCCGGCGTGCTGGGCTCTGCGAGGGGCTGCGGGGTGCTGCAGACAAACAGGGCTCTGAACCCTTCTGCTTGGGCTTGCAGGAGGTCACACCTCCATGGATATTAATCCCTGGCTTTAAGATTACTGCTTGTAATAGGGAACCAGTTCCATGTTCTCAACAGATGGCAAATGTTTTCATCTACTTTTTTTTTTGCTAAGTAGGTTTTATCCTTAACAGTTTTTTGTATTATTTCTAGCAAAATTTTCTTGGATGCAAATACTGTGTTTTTATTTGGTTTTGGTTCTTGCTTTGCTATAAAATTCATCTTAAATAATGTGGGTTATGCTTGTTTTAATTTTCCACTATCATTTTAACACTGGCAGCTTAAAGTATATTTATGATGCAATCCAGTGTTGGAAAATGAGCTGTAATATACATTATACTCAGTTTCCTACAATGTAAAAATATCTTTGCAGTTATATTCTAAGCAATAACTATCCTTAGGGGCTAAAAAAGCACATACAGTTTGCTTTGTTTCTTAAAGTTAATCATCACAACTCAAATGTAAACTTAAAAAGCATTAAGTGCTGACATAAAATGTAAGGAGTATTTTGTGGTTTAAAGCCATAAAAGATAATACGAAACATTTTATTGCCAAGGGAACTTTGTGTTCCTTTTGCCAAAATATGCTCTAATAACTGATGATCAGACTCCTGCGTTGGCCACATGGAAAGCCGCGGTGGCAGAATACCAGACTAGGCGCAGTGAACTGCACCGTTCTGGCTAAGGAGCCAACCAAGGAGGAAACTGTTGAATTCCTAATTTTCATCCAAGTGACTTTTCGTGCTCTTTGCCCTGGGTCTTATCTCCAATCTATTGAGAACATAAGTTTTACTGTTGTCATTTGTTTGTTTATTTTTTTATTTAAACTATATTTTGGAAGCAAAGAGAAACCAGCAGAAACAGAACAGGTATTTTAGTTACCTTCATGTTTTCAACCCATATATGAATTTCTAGGGCTCTCAGTAGAAGCCAGCTGGCCAAACGCCCATGCAGCACATAGAGTGTTGGGCAGCCTCCTCTGACTTTTTTTCTGCATGATTCATGACTCTTTCCTTGGTATAAATAATTTCAAATCTGCTTCTTGCTGAGAGAGTTTGAGTAATGTGTGTTCAGAATGGGCTAAATCCTTACATGGGGAGGTACCAGTGTTAAAAGCAATGGCCTTTTGGTCAGAAGCAGAAAGTTGTGTGACACAACATACTTTATTCTTGGAAAGTTCTGCACAGATCAACTGTAACAAGAGTAAAGTAGGATATACAGGTTGGCTAAAATATATTTAATATATGAGAAAAGGCAGGGAATACTCTTTCTCATTAAATGAGCCCAGCAAGTAGGATGACATTGTTAGTGTGGTAGAAGGGACATTTCCCATTATTAAGTGTATTTGTATGACATGAAATGTCTGAGACTAAAAGCAATTTATATGTAATTTAAGGAATAATCGATAGTGATTTGGAATGAAGAATGCTGTAATCTTGTTTTTTAAAGATTCATACAAGTTGCAATTGTATGAAAACTTGATTCTCTTCTACCTTCCCTGCAGCAACAGACCATAAAGATTGATTATACATTAAAAGCAATATTTGGGTGAAAAAAATATGCCACACAGTTTTTCAGCTGGTTTTTCTCTAGTTGCTTTTGCTTTCTCCTTTCAGATGTACACGCATGAAGTTTCCAAGAGGGGCCACAAGCACGCTTAGACCCTGGTAGTGTAATAACACCTAACGCTTAGACAGCAGTCTTACACCTTCACAGCACTATCCAAATGAATGAATTCATTCTCAAAACACCTTTGGAAGAAGAACTCTTTGAATATTGCTTATGAAAAGGGATTAATGAACAATTGTATTTGTAACTTATTTTTCATTTTCCAGAAATACTTGTTCAAACAAGTTCCTGCTTATAAGGTGGTTCATGAATAAGAAAAAACATTTGTAAATACTTGAGCAAAATACACTGAGTGTTCAAGCATCTCTTTTTGGAGATTAGGGAACAAAAGCAAATTTTACCTCAAAAGGTTACCAACACATAGTTCAAGTTATAAGTGATATATACTGAAAGCGGTAATTCTAGCAAGTACTATACAGTGACGGCTTTGGCTGGTATTTGGTAGCTCATGAGCATACATTTTTCACTTTGCTGTAGTTTGTGCTTCAGAATCTACGTTTTTATTAGCTCTAGTAACCTCCTGCCCCCACCCCCCCCCCACCGAACACACAAATAACGCTGTGTTTTTGCTGCAAGAACTTACCTTCAGAGTGTGAAAGAGAAATGTTTAACAAATCGTGTTTCATTTCTGCAGCCAACTAGAGGCAGATGTTCTGGGAAAGGTGTACTTTGTGTCTTACTGGCTTTTTGGGTCTCTTTTTGGGGGCCGACCGTGGGCCATCAGTGCTGCCTGCCGTGTCAGCGCTGGGTAAGCCACAGCGTGAAAAGGCAGCATGGTAATGTTATGAAAAGCTGCAGAATCTGCTAAGAGTAGCTTTTGTCCACCCAGCTTGCAGTTAGCAGTGCTAGTTATTTCAAGAAGTTTTCTGGGTGTATAGAAAGGCACCATTTGGGGCTTCTCCTAGAAACAGAAGTCACTGCTTGGGGCCGGCTGTTTGATGAAACAAAGAGAAATAATTGCTTTAATGTTCTACTGGCTTTGAGAAAGCAGCACAGCGATACTCCAGTTAGCACACGACAACAGGGCTTTCACTTCTCTCCATTTCAGTGCACATACCTTCTTTTATTACCTCAACGTATTTGTCCAAGAAGGCTTTTGATTTCTCTTTTATTTCAATCACTTCCAAATTTTCCATACGTCTGGCATTTGGTAGGAGTTCCTGTGCAATGGGTGTGAGCAGACCTACCAAATGAAATCCATCCAGGGTTCTCCAGTGCTTTATCAGTTTATTACAGGAAAAGTCATCCTTAGGGGCTTGTGTGTTAAACATTTGAATGTGTGTAGTATGGCTGTTGCTTCCTGTGCAGTGCTTGCAGACAAATCTATTTTTGGGAAAACCTGCACAGAAATATGGCAGTGTTACTGTACAGCACTCCTCTGTCCGGAGCTGGGTTTTTGGTTCGTTATTGTTGGTGCTGAGGTGGGGGAAGTTTCTGGATAATTATTGGGATGAAACATGACATTAGTTATTGCCACGTAATGGGACAGCTGGTCTGGGTTGCCTGTACCAACGGTGGGTGGAAACAGAATTCGTGTGCAGGAGGCATTGCGCATGTGTTGAGGAGGATGAGGATTATTCAATAACTGACTCAAAAAGAGGTGAAAGCCCAAAGGAAATGTTGAAGGTTTCCAGTATCACCAAGATTAGAAGGAAGAAGAAATTTGTACAGACAAAGCCTAAATTGAGAACGTACTTGGGAATTGTGCTTGTTCTCAAGGCTTCAAACCACAGGCGTGCTTCCTCTGCCACTGCAGCATGTTGTCTGTTCATTGGTGTAGATTGCTGTAGATTGCACTGTCCAATTGCTTGAAGCCACAGTACCAAATATTTGAAAACATTTGGCGACTTAAATGTGGCTAGACGTGTTTGTTTGCAGGGGACAAGAATTTTGCCCAGGGGTTGCTAGACATTGGGGAAGGTGTTTATCAGCAGATGCTTGATTTTGTTAGTTCAGGACTCAGAAACAGTGAGTTGTGTCACGGACTCAGAATCCGAAACAGCTGCTACTGTGGTAGTATTTTAGGTGATTATATTAACATATAATTCATCTACATTGTGTAACTTTCCTTTTTCTAGTTTTCTGAACATTCCTGAATATTTTTACTTAGTGGAGATGCTGATGAGTATCAACACATGGGTGATCAAGAGGACCGGGTTCAGAACCTGAGACTCAAGAGTCCTATTAGCCACACAGAAACAATGCTGCAAAGAGAGCAGCTACGTTGCCATCGTGGGAATTCCAAACACATTTCAAGGTGTGACCATAAAATAGTTCTCCAGGCAGGCTAGATGTGATTTGAATGTGCTTCTCTGACCTGGGGATAACTTCCTGATTTTCCTCTTTCTGAAGTCAGGATCCTCCATTTTGCATTGTGTTAAATTCTTGAAGAGGTTTGTCTTTTAAATTCAAATAATGTATTGGTTTGTAAATAAGTGAGTGAATGTCAAAATAAATCAATGAAAGAATATCAAAGAATAATAGGAATGAATGAGGCACGCATCACTGTAAATGGGAAACAGTGAAACCCTGTTCGTTGCAATTCGATATACATGAATTTGCAGTGAGGCTTGTAGGTACATTAGGTCAGCCATGCATGTGTTCGCAAGATTGAGGTCTGACTTAATACTGTGTCATGGAAGTGTAGAATTAAATGCATATACAGATAAAAACACATATGAGAAAGTAGATTAAAGCGGAATTGAGAAAATGAGACTTAAAAGTGTCCCCAGACTAATACTGTTGTGTAATTCTTAATTGAAAGCAGTTAGGAACCTATTTTTGTATATTTAGTACTGTATCTGAGCAACATTTTTGGCCATTCTTTATAGGGTATTGTAATTGGAGGAAGTCAGATTATCTTCTTTGAAAGTGTAAAAAGGCTTGATGAATTTTCCTTCATTTTTCAACTCCCTGAAACAGGTGATTGCGATCAGTTGCTTGCTGTTACGGTGCAGATGGTTTTGAAGACTCTAAGTCAGGGGTCAAGAGACTATAGTTCTGGCTCTGCTAGTGACTTTCCAGGTTACCTTCGGCAACTTCCATCTACTTTTTTTTTCTCCTCTGTCTTCTTTTCCTCTGCTCTGTACAGACACGGGTTTGGAGGGCATGGCTTCCTGTGGTGTGTTTGTATGGTATGAGCTGTACGCTTGGCTCTTCTTAGAATAGTTCTCACTGTACTGTAGTAGTATGAGAAATGGTGTTTAAAATGGCTGTCATACGAGAGCAAAACTCAGCTTCATTCCTTCATCCCCTTTTCTAGTAAAAAGTGGTTTTGACCTAGGATCTTATGGCATAACATTATCATTGTCTTCCTCCTGTGACAGCAAAACTCTACTGAAATTGGGAAAACCTCAAATCAAAAACAATACGGACCCATTGCTTAGAAAGACTTGATCCTCATGTTTTAGTAAAAATGAATACTATTCAGAGAGTCCAGACCTGTAAAGATGGGGCTTGTTTCTGGTTTATATGCACGTAAACTCCATGGTAGTCAGGTCAGCACAAAAACTCATCTTTGAACCACATCAGGAGAAAGGAAATAGGTAGCACCATGCACAGCAGTAGCTCCAGTACCCTGGTCCTGAAATACCAGCTTGTGTTCTGCAAGCCCAACAGCTTTTTGACATTTTTAATCTTGCCACTCTCTTTTCTTTTTTCTTTTTTCTTTTTTTTTTTTTTTTTGTTGGAACAATAATAAACCTATGAGGAGAGATGCCTGTTGTCACGCTGATCTGAGGTTTGAAAAATGTGAGCTGGCTCTAACGCAGTTGTGGGGACTCTGCTTTTGCAGAGCTGGGATGGTCTGGTTTTTAATCATTCACTTCCACCACCTCTGTGTGCCCTCCATTTCCTTCAGAACTCTATACTGAGTGACCCAAAGCCAGAACTGATATTGTAGCACCAGGCACTGAAATCACGGGGATATAAATTATATATCAGGCAAGCTCTGGCTGTAGTACAGAGGGGCCTGAACATGTACAGTACCATTGCCTGGGGAGTCACCTGTCTATAGCGGTCAGCAAACTGCTGTCCCAGGGGTGACGGGAATAGACGGCCTTTGAATGAGTTTGTTTGGCAGCCCGCTGACCCCAGGCTCCGGTACTAATCTCTGATCAGTAACCATCTGCTCAGTGCAACCCAAACGACTGAGCACTTTTCTGACTGTCAGGGATGACCTGGAGAAACTCAGGGGGGAAATAAAACTCTCAGCCACTGATTGGAATACTGATAGCCATCATTTAGCGTGGTGCCGCAGGAAACCAAATTATGCCTGCACTCCCTGCCTCACCGCTCAGCAGTAGTGTCAATTTGAAGTTAAATCTTCTTGATCAATCCAGGCTCAATTTTGCCACCTTTTGTTGTATTGAATTATGCTTCCTAATGGGAATGGTCTCCTGTAATCCAGTGGTGTGCATCGCTCTGTCAGAAAGTGCAATTACAGGATGTGGTGTTTTAAAACAGTTTGTGTGTTTTCTTGCCTTACTTGGAGTTGGCTCTGATCTGAATTTTTATGCGAGTCTGGAATTACTTCTTCAGAATGAAAGGTATCGTGGTAGTTTCACCGTGGTGCAAGCATGCAAAGAAGCTGGGTCATTGGAAGTCATCGTATACGGAGCAGAGGTTTACTTTTGACTTGTCCAGCTCTTAATTTGCCGTGGAGGCAGTACACAGAGGCTGTTATAGTTACTCGTCTTCGAGCAGGAAACAGGCTTTTTGGCTGTGGCATGCATAAACCCATGGAAGCCAAACGCCTCAAATATGAATCCTTTGTCAGTCAGCATCAGCCAGTGTACACAATTTCCTAAACATCTGTTCACTCATTACCGTGTTAAGTCCGCGGTACCACAAATGTGTGCATGTTAAAACAGGGATCTGTATTTCAGATGCCCTAATTGAGTTTTAAATATCATTTCATTACCTAGGTCACAGGATAGGGATAGAAATAAAGTTATGAAGACTCAGAGCCAAATACTTGTAATCCGCTCTTGGTGTTTGCTCTGATAAAACTCTGGCTGGCTGCTGCTGGGGTTTGGAGTCAGCAACACAGTATTTGTCCTCATGTGGGATGGGTTGATGACAATCTATTGACATCTTTAATGTGGTATTGTCGTGATACCAGCCAACAGCAAAATGATCATGCACCAACACATCATGGCTTTCTGTACCTGTGACCTGACCCTCTCTCTGCTGCCCTATGGGGGTTGGTCTGACACTGTTCTGCATTGTCTGCAGAAGTCAGGTAGCAAATGCGACAGGTGAATAGGATATTAAAGGGGTTAAAAAAAAAAAAAAAAAGCAAGTTGACAAAGATTTTCATGCAGGAGCTTCTTTTGTTCAGTGTGCCATGTCAGGGAGGTTTTCCTCCCAGTGGGCAAAGGCTGTATGGGAATTGACGTTAATATTGGTGATGTGAAAGGTTCAAATACTGATGTGTATTCCTAGGCCAAATGTGTTGCAAGTAGTGGACAAGTGCTCTGTAGTCTTCCCTAAATCAAAGCACTCAGTTTCTCACTGATGACTTCTGAATATACGGGTGTTTTTGACCATGTTCAAATTTTGGAAAATGCAAATAGATTTGTCATGCTCAAAAGGTTACAGGAAGGAGCTGAAGCACTGGAAAGAAGGTTTAAAAAAATAAATTAGGTAAAGGAATTTCTTTTCTGTCATCTAATTCTAGTCATGGATCTTTGAAATGAAGTTGGCTTATGAATTTATAGGGATTGACTTATATCCGTGCCATTTTACTGTGTCTTATTTTCATTCTTTCTTGATGCAGTGATTACTGTGATTACTGATAGCATGTGAAATAGTTTCTCTTTCCTCATAGAGTCTCCTTGCAACTTGTGCAACCACTTACACCTTGACATTTTTTCCCAGATGGCACTTAATACCTATTTTTATATATGTATATGGGTCCTGAACAGTCCTACAAGTGCTGGGAAGGGCATGAACACCTCTTTCAAATGGACTGGCTCAGGAGAAAAGCTGAAAGATATGGACTTTGTTTTCCTGGATATTTGATCACCACTAAAAATTTACTGTAAACTGTCTGGAAAGTGAGGGAATGTATGAGGAGAGGAAGGTGCATTTGACAGAATCAAAATGATGAGGTGCCATGCAATGAGAGGGGAGACCGAGGGAGCTCGGGCACTGAGCTCAAGACTAAAGTGAGTATGTGGTGGGATAAGCAACAGCTAAACTGCAGCTGGAAAAGACTTTCATGCAAGAGCTCTCAGTTTTTCAGTTCTGGTGTTGTGTGGTGGCCCCAATCCATGATTCAGCTCCTGGGTGGGGTTGACCAAGCAGCTCCCTTAGCCAGTCTCAGACAGCCTGAGCCGAGGCTGTGCTCAGATCTTGCCTGGGCTTGTGGCCAGGGGCGCTTGGATGCCGGCTGGCAGTGCTTCAGAAGGGCAGATGGAGCATAACTCTCATGCCTTTGTGTTTCCATCGCCACTTGTAGCTCGCAGTTGGAGCACGGTGTACCTAGCTCCAGTTTCCCACGTACGGAGGGGCAGTCCACTAATTTAACGTTAGAGCTTTGCCTGGAGGCACAACCTGGCTTTGGTCCCAGCTCCAGCGGGCTGGGGGTGCCTGGCTTTCCCTGGTGTGCATCAGCCAAGGGCTCTGAGGAGGGCAATGCCAGGTGAGCACGCTGGCTGCTGGAGTTGGAAGGTGCTGCCCCATGCAGCATGGTCCTACCCTGCCCTCCTCTGAGGGCACTGCGCCTGGCTCGAGTGCAGCCAGAGTCCTGACGCTGGGCAGTGAGTCTCTGCAGCCATAAACTGAGCAGCTGGAACTTAATCACTCCAGCTATCCTTAATTAAGCCTCTGAATGCCGCTATCTGCTAGCCAAGTTAGTGTTAGCCCAGTCCTACAGATGGTGAAATGGAGACACAAGGAGGTTAAGTAACTTGCCCAAGGCTGTGCAGTGAATGGTGACAGATCTCGGATCAGAGCTTGTGAGTTGTTGGCTTGCAGTGGCTCCCGCGGTCTGCTGGACCATGCTGCCCAGCTGACTGGTTTGGTCATGCATCAGAGCTCTCCCAGCCAGAAAATCTTCTCTCCTGTCTCCAGGGGAAGATCTGTTGTCCTCTCAGCACAGTCAAATCGTTGAATGTTTTGGGATTTTTTCATTTATTGATTTAGTTTTAACTCTTACTTCAACTTCTCACGATTCCCCCAATCTTCCCAGGATGACCCAGCTGCTCGTAATGGATACTTCACTACCTGGAAAGTCCATAGGTGTGGAATAGATTTCATAGTTCAAATTCTATTTGAAAGCCTTCTCTGCATCATGCCGTTAATGTGAAATCCCAGGCTAGCTGAGGAGCAGTTCTTTTTATATACCTTATGGTCAGTAAGCAGGTGCTTTGCAAAGGGTGGGTGGTGCGTTGGTATCATCATAGGAGATACTGCCACAAATACTGCTCTTACACAAGAAGCTGTTATTTTTCAGAGATGCTTTGTGCTGAAAAGGTCACCTCTTCCTCTTACAGGCAGCTGTATTTTTTACCAGGTAAGTAGCCGACTCATTCAGGAGATGTGTTCCTCCTCTGTCATTCCAGAGGAGGCTCCGTCAGCTGGTGCATCATGCTTTCCCCAGCCCCATCGTGCCACTTCTCTCCATAGCACAGTGACACCCCAGTGGGTAGCAGACCCCTTCCATCTGCCTTGTGTAGAGCGCCGGGTGGTTTCCCACAGCCAGCATCCACACGCCGTTTCACTGCACAGTTGACAGCTAGGGAACCAGGACCCCTGCACCAGCTGCACCCCTCAGACACTGGAGTGAGAGAGGCACCATTTCACCCTCTGATTTCCCATTGCAAAGCAACTTGTTCATGTGATAATCTCCTAAAGATTAAAAGGGG
>NW_010100279.1:161768-162130 GCF_000699245.1 Pterocles gutturalis
GAAACGGTTCTGTGCTTGTAATGCCATGGATGGATGGCAGAGAGCAGAATGCAGCTCCTGGCTACCAGACTTTCACTGCAAACTCTGCTTCAGATTGTTTAAATGTTTTTCATTCTGCATGTTGTGCATCTCCCCACTTCCAGCTTCCTGCCACTACGACAATATGAAATGTCAAAAGAGAAAGATTATTGCTGCAGTATCTCTAGCCCAACTGGAAGCAGTAAGTGCCAGAAATGTTAGGCGAATGCCTGTTCTGACTAGACTGCCAGCTTTGTTTTGCCGGCCCAAAAGGTTCAGGTAGGTTGAGTAAGCTTTGGATAAGAACCCGTGCTTCTGGGAGCTTATCTGAACCAAACAGCCAA
>NW_010100279.1:162140-222867 GCF_000699245.1 Pterocles gutturalis
GCTTCTTGAGACCAGATGTAAATCCATATTGTGCTTGCAGGGATGGAGGGAGAGCTGGCATGCTTGTTTATACATGCTTAAGAGTTATGAGAATATTAATTATTATTATTTAGCAATATTCTACTATTAAAACACAACTTTAAAAGAAAGTTACACAGTTAGAAATTATTTACAAGCTCAAAATCTGTTTCTGTCATATTCTTCAGTGTCAGCTACAGAATCTGAGTGCTTGAATGTTTGTAGGCAGTGGTAACAAAGGCTTTGTAAATACCATTGAGCTGAATCGTGGCTTTCAAATACAAGAAGACTTTCCCCCCCCCACTCTCTATCTCTAATTTCTGTTGTCCAGATTTACAGAGGCCTTGAGTTTATCTGTCAATCTGATTGCATTTAACCTACTGGAGCTTTCTGTGTTCACAATCCATAAATATACTCTTATGCCAGCAATGTATGGATACCCCCCGCTTTCCTGACGGGGAGCACCACAGCAGTTCAGAGCGCGAGGGGGAGGAGAAGGCGATAGGGGCTGTTCTACAGCAGGCAGAAGTGCAGCTCTGGTTCCCACCTTCAATCCACGACGGCTCTTTCGCTGTGTCACCTCAGTGTGTAATAATATAGCCATGTCAGGGGAACCGATAATATTTTCTATCTCCAAAATAAATACATAAACAAATAAAAATTGCTGTCTAAGAGCTTAAGGTGGAAGGAAATACAGTATCAAAGGGAATGAAATTCAAACCTCAGGTATGATTCAGGAATTTCAGGACAAAAGAATTGCTTCAGGCTGGGTGGGACTTCAGGGAAGCAGAGGCCACCATTTGTCGTTGTCAACACTTGGATTGAAGTTTAGAGGGTCTGAAAATGTTTTCAGAAGGAAAGTGGTACCATTGCTGGTTTGGCAGAGCAATAAAAGGAATACTCAAATGTACCAATTAAAAGGTGTGAATGGCATTTTTATGGCTTTGTTCTCATGCAGACTTTCAGCAACAAATGCATCCTGTGTTGTAAGACTGCTTTGGTCTGAAATGATTCACTCTGATTTATATTCTTTAATTAAAGGCTTTTAACATTTAATTATATTGGGAAAATAGTATTGGTGCTGAGGTCAGTTTATGGCACAGGAAATAATCTTATTTTTATTTTCTCGTCTGTGATTGCAAACCAGGACTTCAGAATCTCCCCAAGTAGGCAAACCTCCCAAAACATTAAGTGTGCAGAATTGTGCGTGCACTTGCACAGCTTGCATAGCAACCCAATTATTGCACTTACCTGCTTTGCATGCATAATCATATTAATTATTTGGGCAAGTTAGCTATGCATTATGCATATTTTTACAATCACTGGTTGTACTGTATGCTTGTAAATATAACTGAGCTTTTTCTAACTGTAGTATATAGTGTAATGAGAAAATTATCTCTGGAGTGGTAAAGTGGTAGCTTCTGTATTGCCAGGAAGGATTTCCAGCATGCAGCAATTCTAGCTATGCACATATCTGATTAAATTACATGAGTTTAGAATGAAAGTGGAATCAGTAAAAAGAGTTTTCATCTTCTTACTGAAGACCAGAATTTTCAAGCTGGGTGTCGGCATTCTGTACCAATTTGTCTTTTCTTCATCATAATGTCCTCAAATAATATAAATAAAGCACTGCATGAAATTGATACATGCTTAACAATTTAAAAAAAAATCAACTGATGACCCTCAAATTGTACAGTACATATTTAGTTTTCAGGAGACGGATGTGTTGTGCAAGTCCAGTTAGCTTTTTATCTTAAATTCTTGGATACAAGCCTACCCTTCCAAAACTCTCAACACAAAACTATCTCACAGGTTGTCTCTACCCACCTGCCAAAAACTATTGAAGCAGAAAAGGGAAAAGATGAGGACTGCAGAGAAACCTTGCTTCTTCTGTCACTCTGATACCGGGGCGGCTATATTTTCTCTTCCTGGCCCTGCTATCTTTCTTACCTTTGGTATTGTTCCTTGCTGGTCTCCAGTTTCTGTCTTGATTAAGTATGCAATTTGGATATTGGTGCAAGACTCTTCCGTTCATTAGGTGATGTCACGATTTCCCGGCACTGCATATGTTGCATTGCTAGGTAGCACTTAGCAATGTTTGGATCCCCATCTGTTACCTCAATTTGGCACATTGTGCCTGCACTTTAAACTCTAAAATGTTATGACACTCTTTCCTACGTTTCTGGGTGCCAGGTGGATTGGAGCCGTTCCTCGAAGGATATGTGTGTGCCATGTAAAGGAGTAAATAACTTGGAGTGGGCATTTGTCCCTGCTGTGAAGGACTGAGGGTGTCATTGTTCAATACCCAGCACAACCCAAGCCAGCTACTTCCCAAAGTAATACTCCAGCTTTGTTAATTATTTCCTGAAAAAAATGACAGCTATTTGGACATTGTTGACTGTGGTTGTGTTTATTTCAGTAAACTGCACACGTCTCTTATAGCAGAGGTACTTTCCATTACTGCATGTCAGCACATAGCAGAAGTACGTGATTATATTAACTTCCTGTAATGTGTCTGCTTGTTTGATAATCCCTCCACAGCTGATATGCCATTTATGTCTGTTCTTCATGAAAAGGCAGTGAGAACTACATCCCTCCTTCTCTCTGCGCTCTTTCTCTTGGCTGGTTACTTTCCTCCTCTCTGTCTCTCGAACAATCTTTGCCATCTCCCTTTCTCTATTTGTCTTCTGAGTTTGTTAAAACTTGGATGTGATCTTTCTCCTTTTTTCTACACCCTTTTTTCTCTGGTTTGGGTGGAGGGTTGGGCCAGATGAGCTCCCAAAGTCCCTTCCAACCTGAATTATTCAATAGTGATCCTTTACTCATGCTCTTCCTGCCTCTCTTCTTGCTGTGAGTACCTAGCGGGCACCTTAGAAGTTTGTGTGGAACTATAAGCACTGGGGTGGTTAAGTCAAAAGCAAGCTTTTTAATTATTTTACGCAAAAATTATGAAATCCTTTCAAAATAACTTCGCTATCAGTGACCTAAATACTCAGTTCTGTCTGTATTTCTTCTAAGACCCATCAGAATTTAACTCCCCGTTGTGTTGGTATACGTGAGAATTGGGTGAAAAGAGCTTGAAACTGGAGAAAACAATAACTGGTTTGTAAACAGTGCAAATATCTCAGTACTGACCCATTTCCAACACATTACTTTTAGTGTACGACATTTCGCATCACTTTGCATTGAGATTTGATATGACAGTATTAATAAACTTAAAACAAGAAGAAGGAGGAAAAAAAGCCATTTTTTCTGGGCAAGTGCTCCTTAAAATCCCATGGTCTGAAAGAGCCAAGGGTGGGGACCAGGAAAGTGGCACCCCCAGGGGCTTGCATTTCTCATATGATACCTATAAAAAGATAGCATGTAACGAGACGGTACATCTAACCAAACCTCTCAAAATCATTTTATGATTTAGCAGTCACCGCCTGAGGAGCCCAAGGGATTTAAGCACAAAGAACAGCGGAATAAAGCGGAACCCTATTAATGGAAAGGGCAACAGGGCTGGAAAAATGGAGCTTTGTTTTTTTGATAAGCTGTTAGGTTTGCCTTAGTCTCACACACGTCTCCTGATGGCAGGGTGGTGACTCTGACCTGGAGGGCCTGGCAATTATAAAACCAGGGCTATCTGCACCAAGCAGGGAGAAGCAGCGAGAAATAAGAACAAGACGCCTGTTATCGGGCAGCATGGTGTAATAACGAGTACACAGTTACTGTGTGCTACCCCAGTGCCAGATCCCGGTCCAAAGAGGAGAGGTTTATACTTAGAAACTCAGCTTTTATGTTTGCTCCACTGCTGTGCAGGAATCGCATGAAAGGCAGGTTCTGGTGATGATTTTTTTCACATATTTTTTCTGAATTTTCTTACTTTTAAATGTCTTTAGTGAATGAGCTGGTGAACAGGGCTGACTGCAACCTAAAAACATGGTTGGACTCAGTAACTAAAAGTTCATAGAGAGAAGAAGAGGGGGAGGAACAGTGCTTAGAGCTGTGCTGTGTTATGCAGATCTTGTGTTGAAGTGTGGCATCTAACAAGGTGTGCTTCTTGGTCTGCATATAACAGGCGAAGTTTATTTCATTTAATTTGTTTTAGCAGTCTTTCAAGCATTTGCTCTCTCCTTTTTTTTTTTTACAAAGGAACTAGGGTCTGAAACATGTTTACACCCTGTTGTTGATGATTGAAATACAGCATTGAAAATTTGAAATTATTTGTCTTTTTCAGTGTTTGGTGTTTTGCATCTTTTCCAGTGTTTGCATTGTGTAGATGTTCAGTAGAGACAGTAACAGAGCCCAGAAACTTGACTCTAAAAGAATTCTGCTTTTAATAAGTGTTTGGTTTGTAGTTGTTTCCCAGTTAACCACAGCTTTCTCCTCAGCAGTCGCTGTCACCAGAACCAGAGGATGAATGCTTGATTGGATTGGAAAACTTATGATTTGTGCAACAATTGAATTGTTGTCATCCTGTCCTGTTTTATCTAAATGGTAATTACTTTCTCCATGTAACTTTGTGAGTAGGAAATGCTGCGTGTTTCTAAAATGGATCTAAAAAATGGGCACGCACATGATGCTAAAAACACCTCTTTCAATTTACAGGAAACAATCTTTTTCTAGACAGCCACAAAGGACAAGGGACTTCAGTGCCGAGAGACTGCATATTATTAGCTAGAGAAGAGGGCAATATATCTAGTGTTTTAGCGTCTTTTTAGTTTGACCGTGAAATACCAATTTCTGTTTTCCTAAATTCTGTTTGAACATTTTCCATGAGCAGTTGTTTAAGTCAAAGAAATGTGTTAAGCATGCTCATCTAAAGCTAATTCAAAAAAAAGAGGAACTTTTCAATTTATTCTTGACTGCTTGGTTGTTTTATTTTAACCTGATGAGAAGTGTGTTTCTTGCTGTATGTGGGGAAGAGGGTTCAGACAAGAATGTACAAAAAGATTTGAAGTTGGCCGAAAATGTGACCAGCTTTTGAAATATGACTTGCTTGTCCTTTAACTCATTCCTTTTGAAAAAAAACAGTGCTACTTGCTGAATGATAAAAGTGCACAGTCTGAAAAATATTTTTAGAGGGTAAGAGATTTTGGGGGTACCTGTCTGACTGTATAGTGGACAAAGTTTTGAATTGTTATTGGCATTCTTTTCTATGTAACTGCTTTTGACTTCCTTATGACCTGCAGTTTTAAGTTGTTGTGGTTTGAGCTAGCTGGCAGCTGAACACCACGCAGCTGCTCACTCACCCTCCTGCCTCCCGGTGATGGGGGAGAGAATGAAGGGGGTAAAGGGAAAAGGGACTCATGGGTTGAGATAAGAACAATTTAATAACTAAGCTACCATAAAATTGAAAATAACAATAGTACTTTATACAAATTTGCAATATACAAATGAGTGATACACAGCACAGCTGCTCACCGCCTGATGACCAAGTCTTGGCCCACTCCTGGCTAATGATCCTGCACCAGAGAGAATCCTGAAGTTGCAATCCTGCAAAAGGTGAGAGTCTGAGAGAGAGAGAGACAGGTGAGAGAATGACAACCCAGAGAGAGAGAACTTCTGGACAGATCCTCATCTATATACTGGGCATGATATGGAATAGAGTGTTGGCCAGTTTGGGTCTCAATCCTAAACCTAACGTTGACTCCTAGGCCAGTAACTGGGGCTGTGCTCCCTTCTGGCTTCTCCTGTCCCTGCAGACACTGGCAAAGCAGAGAAGCTGAAAAGGCCTTGACTGTCCTGGCAGCAGCGATAAACATCAGTATGTGATCAGCCTTCTCCTCAGCAAAATCCAAAACATAGCTTCACAGTAGCTACTCTGAAGTTAACTCTGTTAACTTTAGAAACACAATCTACTTCTAAATGTATTACAACCCATGGCTTATTCCAAGAGGTTTTTTTTTCTTGTGGATTGCTCTTCTGTAGCACATAGGCAAATAAATTGTCAAATGCCCAGAAAAGTGCTGTGAGCACAAGCATGTAATTAGTTTTAGATACAGTATGAATTAAAGCAAGTCAGTTCTTTGAGAACTGTGGGCCTGATCCTCAGGATCCTGAGCTGCTGTAGCATCCTGCCATATCTACCTTGCATCTGGGAGAGGAACTGTCTGTGCAAATGGTGTGTGAGCTTTCCTAAAGGTTGTGGGCAATGAAAAGCACCACTTAAAAGGAGAAGGGTTGTCTAAAGTGATATAACATCTTAGGGACTGTAAGTGGTTTCAAGCCCTCTCTCTCTTACTTAGATCAGGTTAAATTCACTTTCTGCCTTTAAGTAGGAGCTGAGTTTTAATTGTGACTGCCTACGGGTCAGCTGTGGCTTGGGCTTGTGATTGATTGGGTCCTCCAGAGCAAGCCAAAATGAACACAGGATAGTCAGCAGGAGTAAACTCGGGCCAATTAGTTCCCAGTGCTATCGGCAATGCTATGGGAAATCCATTTTTTTATCAGTAAGACTGCAGCTTGCATCAGCAGTCTCCATTCCTCATAAGCAGATCATTGACTTATAAATTGTTCTGGTATCGTTGGGATGTTTTTATCCTCTAGCCTATTGCATGTACTAAATTTGAGGGGACATATCACTAGCTGTAGCAGTGGCAAGGCTAATATTTTCTTTTGGGATATTGTGTTATATGTCAGCTGAAACAGCAGCTGCGTTTTTACGGTGTGTTTTGCTGTCACAGAATTGCATATAAGAAACAGAACGTGCTCCCACTAGCAGCCTTCTTTCTCCTTCTGTTTTAATGGGGTAAACGAACAAAGTTTCTAAAGCTGGGCTGGCAATAGTGTTACATATTGCTACTTGTTTAGAAAGCAGTAAAGCTTAGTAAATCAAGGCAATTGATTAAGCATCTATCCTAAATTAGAACAGAGCAGATCTTCATGCGGTGTCACCGGTAATGTGTTTATGGGATTGAGTATGCATTGCTGCGTCCTTCAGTTTAAATAGGGAGTATGTATGGGACTCACTGCTGAAAATTGTCCTTACCAAGTACGGGGCAAGAGTCCAACCAGTAGCTGGAATTGGTATGGGCCAGAATGGACTGTAGAACTTCTGGCACATCATCCCATGCAATTAGTTGCATGTTTAATGTCCTGTATCTGCCGGGAAGTTCATCCCATTCTGCAGCTATTTTCCAGCAGTCAGTCATGTGAGGAGTATGAGGTAACCCATCACCACTTACTGTGCCCAAGAGCATAATGATTTCAGCAAAAGTTTCACTGGCCTGTGTAGCCCTTCTGATAGTCACTCAAAATATTTTTTTATTTTGTAAGTATCTTTGATCTCTTAAAAAAAAAGCTTGTTTGCATTGTCTTTCTGAAAGTTTTGTCCAAAAGATTAGCTAGAAAAGGGAGCAAGGAAATGTGAATTGATGGTTGACTTTGTAAAGCATGAGAAATCTGTGGAATTTAATGGCACAGGAAAATTAGAAACTCCTTGATCTAGAGAGGTTTTAGAGCAGAGCAAAGCAAATAATAGTTTGAAAACTGTTTTATCACATTGTCACATGTTATAATAAATGCAGAGAGACCATTTATATTGCATGTACACTACTGTACACCAGCATTCAGGTGCCATTGTGCTTTTTTGAGTTACTCCTGCATAAATGGTAAATACGTAAATTAGTGATGAGAAGTGTATTTAATATTTGGTCATAGAAGAAGGTGCTTGGTGAATGTTTGATATGTTTTCTAAGGAAGCTGAGACTTAGGGGCCAGTACACCAACGTAACGTTGGGCAAGCATCTTGTAAAAGCTGATTAAATGGTAGGAAGAGATCTGATCCCTTTCCTCACCTGCATGTTCAAGTCCATAGGTTTTTATTTTTCTGACAGTTCCATCATTTGTCATCTGTGCCTTTTTTTTTTTTTTTTTTTTTACTGTAAAGTCGTGCTATTTCCCCATGATCAGCCAATGGTTTTGTAAGGGCTGTCTTTCATCAAAACCGTGTACGCGGTCAAACACAGTGGGTCTGATCCAAGTTGCGATACAATCGTATCGCTGCTAACAATAAGATGCACAGTAAGATTTATTCTTTTAATGAAAAGAAGTGAGTCCATCAGCAGTTTAAGAGAAGCAAATGCACCTTCATGCATCATCAAGGGACATTGGTATTCTAAATAGTGATAGATGGGCATTTGAAGCAAAAAGGTATTTTATCCTCATTGTCAATCACTGTCAATTGGAGCTAGATGATGTTTCCTGTGAGTTGGATTAAAGCAAAGAGAAGCAGAAAGATGTTGAGGTTTTCTTCCTGAGTGCGTAGATTAGACGTGTTTGCATTCGTAAATCCTTTAAACAAACATTTTCAAGATGTTCTGCAGTGTAATGTTTTGCCTGAGGTTGGTGGAATTGCAGCTGTAGCGCAAGGCAGTGATAGCAGTGAGTGCTGGTTGTTGTGTGTCCCTGGTGGGGTCTCGCAGCCGGAGGGTGCCTGGCCTGTTGGTTGTCGGGGTATTTGGTTTTCAGTGAAGACAACCGTGAAGATTCACCCCTTCCCCGTTACCTTTTATCCCATCATGTCAATCTAGGACTTCAGATACAGGGAAGGACTCTGGGAGTTAAATTAAAGTAGACTTCATTTTTTAAGTATGCAGCTGTTTTATGACTAATTTATGCTTTAATACTTTGCTTTTATCACAAGTGGTGGTGTGCAAAAAGTGAGATGTTAACAAGAGGCACTGTCTTGTTTTCTGAATCTCCTGGTAATGTCTCTATTCAGGCATTTCAATTTGGGTGGTTTTCCTTCATGATACAAATACGAGGCAGGGGAGGAAGGGGTTTTTTTGCCCACTGGCCATGCATTAAGTTTTTCTCGGAAGAGAGTTTTGCAGGAGCAGCATGCATCTTAGGTCCTGCTTAAGTACTGTTTTGGGTCAAGCAGTGTGCAGGGCTGTGTCAGCTCTCTAAGCACAGGTAGATATTTTATCTCGGTGCTTTTTCGAAGTGGCTGGTTGACATTTGGCTCCGGAGATGTTATGTTTTTGTTTACCCAGATATCTTGGATATATTCATAGCCAGGATGTCTTCCCTGGGGTGTCTGTGCTGCCGAATAACTGTAGACACAGGAAACTAATTGCTGTGTTTTCTCTGGCAAAACCCACCCCTCGGATAACCCCTTTAACAGTGCTGGTGCTTGGAAACGAGTAGTCACATAATCCCTGTTCTCAGGTAACCAGATAAAATCAGAGGCAGAGGAGCTACTACAGGAAAGGGCAGGTGGTGTGTGATGAGAAGCTAGAGGGCTTTTGGGAGCAAGATGGCTCTGTGATAAAGTCCCCTGGTGTCACCTGTGCTGCTGCTGGGTTGCAGCAGGGCTGAGGGGTCAGCGGTGCAGATAACCCTGGAGCCTACGGGTGAGCACACGGTGTTTTTCATGGCTCTTGCTTTCTTAGCCTTTTCATTAAGATTTCCTCCTGCTAGGCATTGTCATTGTTTTTTCTCAGCTAGATTTAAAAAAATGTCTAGTATGTAAAAGTTTCAAATCAGTGAAGCAATCTCCGTGCAAGTGTAGCTTAGCTCTGCTTCCTCTTCATAATGTCTCTGAAACGGAAGCGTGATGCTCATTTTCCATGCGCTCGTCTGCCTCCCTCATAGGCAAACCCCTTCCATTCGAGTCGTTCCAAGTCCAGTGGTGCCAAAATGTATTTTTGTGAAATAAAATGGCTAATTAGATCACATAAACTTTCAGAATGTAAAAAATAAAACTGTAAAACAAGCAGCTGTGCCCTTGAGGTTCATCCAACCCCTTTCTGCACAAGTTGCATTTTGATCAGCGTAAAGACGAGGAGATCATGGCTTTCACCCTTCCTGTGATCCAGCCTCAATGGCATTCTTGAGGAACTGCCTTTTTTGTAAGAATAGAGTGTTTAACTTTGTTGGACAGAAGCCCAGTTGTAGGAGTTTTTCTGTAGCACCTTCTTGTAAACATCAATACAAATGCACCTCTTTGTACTGTGCGGTATGATGTTCTTTTTAAAAAAATTTATTGTAGTCGTGTCTCTAAAGGAACATACCACACAAAAGGAGAATTCAGAACTTATTCTCCTTAACGTGGGAAGGAAAAATGCTGCCACCTTTCTTTGTGCAAGTTTCCTATTGAGAACTGATTTACAAGGACGAAAAGGAACATCTTTCATTGACTGGGGAGGTAAGGTGGATATTCCTCACTGCTGTCATCTGGTATATATTTGCCTGACAACAGTGAGTATTTATTCATCATTATCCCTGCATCCCTAGTGCCGAATAGTGGCTTGAATTCCAAAACTGCTCCAATGCCAGAGGGGCTGAAGCCTGTATGAGGGAGACATCTTTGTGCTGCCTGTTGGCCTTGCAAGAGCTGTGGGCTCTAGCTGGCATTACATGCTCTGTTGGCCCAGACCATTGAGCCAGGAGGGACCTCTCATAAATAGGTGTGGTGACAAGAAAGCTTGTAGCTGAGCAGCTCCCAGATTCAGCTGGGCCAGGATTAGGCACAGCCTATGTGCGACCTGACCCAAGCATTTCTCTTTTCCTCATGTTTGCATCCTTTCCTGAAAATTCATTTTTGTTCTTAGAGTTCATGTCATCAATATTTGCATTTGTTTGTAAAACTATTAAAAAGACAAATGGAAAAGGAATATGAACACACACACACAAGCAGTTATTGTACTGAGAGGGAAAAAATAACTTGAAAGATTGAATTGTTGGTGTCAGGATTTGACTTTATTTTTTTTAAACAACTTTGCTTCTGAAATTATGAGTAGATGGCAGCAATAATTAGAGAGTTCTTAGATTCACAGTGTAATCAACAAGTCACTTGTGTAGTCTTCCTTACCATTTTGAACAGTTTTAGAAAGACAGAAAATTGTGTGTTTATGGAGATGCATGTATAATATTATGTGTTTGTGTTTAATGTCTGCTAATCTCCATACTTCATAGAAAAAAACAAGTTTTTCTGAACCATTTTCTTCTTTTGAGGCTGTGGATTTTTGCTTCTCATGTAGAATATCCCTCTGTGTTTTGCAGCTGTTATTTTTTTTATTGTGTATTTATTTCTATTCACTGATGATGTGTTACTCCGAGACCTGTGCATGTAAACTGCTCCTGAAAACACTCCGTGCTCAGAAGTCCTATTGAAATCAATATGAGAATAGAGAACAAATACTTGCCAATTTGAGCTCTGGGTGCTTACAAATACAGCTGTAGTGTGGAAAAGATTATAAAAGCTCAAACATTTCTGCTTTTATAGTTCTACAGAAATGTGATATTCTGTGGGGATAAAATCCATACCTCAGCATAACTGTCTCAGATAGGTAATTAATATTATCATCAGGATTTTGCAGATGGCAAAAAAAAATGCCAGCAGAGGAGCTGTGGTTTCCCCAAGGCAAAAAAACACATTCAGAGCCGATGCTGAAGTTCAGGTTGGCTTGATCCCTGCTCCTCTTTGCTGAGTTCTCTGGAGCCAATGCTGAAGCAGATGCTGTACTTAATTTTCATGTTCTCTTTCACTTGAGTGAGGAGCACAGTTGCTTCTCAGCTTTCTACCTCGTTAGTGAGAAGTGAGAGATATTTCCATCGGGCAGTTCAATCAGTTCAAAATCTGGACTGCCATTTTTCTCTTCTTTGACTTCACAAGCAACCTGTGTGTCCTTCTGCTCTTTTAAAAAGTGTTTTGACCTGAAGTAGATGGAAATTTCAGACTTGGGGGAAGAAAATGCTGTTTGACTTACTATCACAGACACTTTGGAGATGTGAAGTTTTCCCCAGAAACGACAATCTTTCCTGAACCTTTCATTTCAATTAAAACAAGAGGAATGTGCAGTGTTAGTGCAGTGCTCATCATCCTGGCACAGGTATCACCATGTGATATGAGCATCCCAGAGCTGTGGCAAGGTCTCTGCAATTCGTGATGGTTTGTCCCAGGAACATCTCTAGCAGTACTCCCCGGGAACAGCGGTATCAGTGCTCCTGGTGCTGCTGGTTGTTCTCTGGTGTCTGCCCCAGCCCGGTGGACCCTGCAGGACAGGTTCTGTGTGCTGATGTATGCACACTATTGAAATAAATGTAAGGGCTGGATAGTCTGATCATAAAATAGAAAATTGCTGTCCGAGTAAGAGCACAATCCTTCCCTGTTCTTGATACCTGATGGGGTGCTGCTGTCGGAACAGCAGGTAAGAAAAAACTAGAGGCAAGTATCAAACTCCTGTTGGAAAAATGAGGGCAAGAGAGAGAAGTTGATTTTCCATAGACTTCACACTGAGACAGTCTCGACTAGAATGTATTTCTCAGTATGTTAGGACTAATAAGAGCATTTAGTTATTTATACAGAAGAGCTGAGAGTGGTTCACAAAGAAGAATAAACATTAAATTACCATAATTCTTTCTTCTTTCTTTACAATAAAATGCGTAAAGGAGCTCTAAGAGCCCAGGAGAAAAGACCAAGAAAATTGTTAGCTCAAATGAGAGCAAGGGATTTTTTCCCCAAGCAAAGATTTCAGAGAAAATACTATTTAATATGTAGGCCTTGGAGACTGAACATGTTCCTTTGTCATGGTCAGTTCAACACACAAATAGCACTCGGCTTTTACTGTGAAAATGTCCACTCTGAGTTACGTTAGGGGTTTTGTTTGGGGGTACGGTGTTGTAGGGCCAGAGTTTAATTGGAGTTTTGTTTAAGGCAAGGAGCTCTAATGATGGAGTTTGTCTTCAGCCTTAGAGCTGGTTGTATTTCATACAGCTGCTGTTCAAACATTTATTTCAGTCTTAGCCTTCATTTCTGTTATTGACCCAGTGAGGGGGAGTCTGCAGGCACAGGGCATTTCTGCTCGTCCAGTGACATGCTTGTTCATGTGTCCAGTTCACATGGGTCAGTAAAGGCTTTCCTGAATCTTAAAGCCAGCAGGCTGGAACTTTAGGTTATATTCAGTGATAGAAGAGGGCAAGGAATAGAGATCATTGGTGATGGGTCGGAGAGTTCCCTAATGAGCACTTTGGTGGAAGGAAGGCTTTGAAGCCAGCAGTAGAGGAGTTCGGTCCACGTTGACTTACGCAACCTGGCGCTGTTCAGGAGAACACGAATGGACAAATGAGCCTACTTTGAAAGGTAGCCAAAATTTTATTTTCTCTTTTTGAATAATCCCTTGGTGTGTTGGAGAAAAGGAAACGAGGCAGTAATGTGTTTGAATTCAGTGAATGTTGTGCATGAAGAACAGGGTAAGACCTGATTGAGCTTAAAGAAATAGGCACAAATATCTGTCATTTCACTGATGAGCATTAGCCTGACCATCAGACAATATTTTGAGTTGGGGGTGGGAGAATATATATTGTGTGAATACAGGTTAAATAACTAGTATATGCTGTCATTATTTTGTTTTTTGTACAGCTCCTAGCACAATGAGTGTGTGAGTTGACCTCATTAGTAGATTGCAGTAGAAATAATAAATCATGCTAATAAAAGAATTTTAAAGTAGAAGGAATGAACAAACAACAAACTTGCAGAATGCTAAATTATTCTTTGTTTTCATTATATTTTTAAATGCATGATAAGCTGAAGGTATTTGAGTCTTTTAATCATAAAGCATTGTCAAGACAACCAGGGTAATATGTATCTTTGACAACTGCCTTTAATTGTAGAGGGAGGGGCGAATCAAGAAACACTCTCTCCTTCAGGACTACAGACAATAGTACTAGCAGAATAGTTAAAAATATTTTAAATTGATTTTTTTCACTGTTTAAGAGACATTAGACAGGCTTCTTCAGCACTGTGCAGGCTTCAAGAGAATGAGAATAACAGGAACTCATTTAAATTCCAAACGCATCCCTGTCTGTGTAACCAGCTTGTTGTACTCTGCAGAATTGTTCGATGTGGATTAATATTGTTGACTAAATTTACAGAGTGCAAGGGGGGAAAGATTGAACTTTGCTGGGGTCTGGATTTTTTCTTTTTCTTGGAAGGAGGGCAATAGATACAAGTTATTTGTACATAGAAGGAAAAAGGAAAAAAAAATCACTCTTTGCTAAGGGCAGAGAGAGGGCACAGTTTGCTTTAAGTGGTATCTCCACATTTAGCTACTGGAGGAGCAAGTGCTTGGGAAAAACCACATGGTGCTCAAAGCTCTCTCTTCCTATTAAAAAAAAAAAAATCTGTCCATGCTCAGCAGTCAAGATGGAACATTAATTAATGCAATGCCGAAATCACTAGGAACAAAAATGAAATTAATCCCTTAAAAATGCTATTTTTATTCCAAGACTTTAGCCTTTCTTCCCAACTTGTGTGTGTTCTCTGTCTCCAATGAAAGAAGAGCAAATATATAAATGTTGGCAGCACGAAGACCTCCTCATAATCCTCTGTCTCTCCAGGGGACAGGAGAGGCGTGAGCCTCAGTTTCTTTCCAAATGAGCTTCAGAAGGAGGCTCCAGTGCTGTTGATCAAGTATTTGCCGATTGCAACAGCTACAGCTGGGCTTTGTGTGTTAGTTGGGAAACTTCTTCAAACTTGGCTAGTGGAACGGTTCGGTGAGCCCGAATGGTGCAGCATTACCATCAAAGCGTTGGACTCGGCTGATTCTAGAGTAAATAGACTACAAAGTGTAGGTGGGACTTCAGGAACGCTAGACGTATCTGCTAATTATTTTAATTTCTTATTGCTCACTGGAGCCAGATCAATTAAGAGGAGAAGGTGATGGTAATTACTGTCTGAGATGTAGACTATATAATTCCTTCTGGGTTGCAAGGAAGGAGGGGATAGTCAGTGAAACTGAAGGCACCCCGAAGGAAAAGCTTTTCTGCAGTGCCTAATTAGTCTGTGGAGCTCACTGACACACACTATCATTGGGAAGTTTCCAAAACCTATTTGGCCGAAGCAGTTGTGACAGGCAAGATGAGCAAACAGTTACAAGCTGGTGAATGGCTGCAGCCTGGTTTCCTGCTGGGACATCTCTTGGAGCTGCCTTCTCCAGAGCCCATGGTCCATCGGCTGCGCTGGCTGCGGCTGGGTGTTCGTGGGGGCTCTGTCCCAGGGAGGTTGCTGGGCATAGGGTGAAAGCTGAGCTCAGACCACAGCTTTCCTTGGTGGAGTTACTCATACAGTTTCTCCCCAGCTGCCTGTGTTTTCTGGAACTTGTTGGAAAACAAAGTTCTGGAGATCTCTGTCTTTCTGGCAAAATTGGCTGAAGTGGGCTAAAAGCTTCTGCAGTTACCTGGAGGGTGAGGGGGGTGAGTAACTGTGACACAGAGATGCAGAGATTCTTAAATATTGTTTCCTTGAGGCATGAGGCTAAGGCACCAAATAGTCACATCTGCAGGGAAAGCTGTAATCTCCTGGTCTGGTAAATCTGCAAATTTTAATTAGTGGTTATGAGGACAGTTGCTAGATCATTCCATGACTGCCAACAGCCAACTATTTTGAACTTTGATCCAAATTAGATGAATTGAAAGAATGTCACAGACATTGTAACAGGGTAGGTGACTGGTGCCCTGATCCTGTATGACAGTTTCTGTTGCTCCCTATTAAGAAATATTCCTGGCAATTCGAAAACTAAAATGGGTAACAGAGCAAGAGGGAGAAGACATGAGGCAATGAAATTTACACAAGCCATAAAAACAGTGCCCTGATGCATTCTCTCCACTGGAAAAGCCCTTCCATAAAATAAAAATCCCCAAATACAATTTTTAGCCCTTAACTTGTTTTATTTACTTTTTGGAGTGCAAGGTTCTTCCCATCTTTTCATTTCTCCGGTTGCAATATTACTTTTGTGACTGTTAACTTCAGCTCTCATGTTTTGTAGTCTGCTGACAGGAGTGAGAAGTAATCTGTTTTAAAAAGAAAAGGAAAGCAATGTATATGTGTCATCTCTAGGTTGTCTTGGAGCTGATCCGTAGTGTGGAAACCACAAGAACCTGAGAATTGTTTTAGGTTTTGGTGCTTTGCATGTCAAATCTGGTTCTTTCTCATTCTCAGATGTGGTTCTGGTTACAGAAGTGTCTGGGAAAGCTCTGGGGCTAAAGCAATGTTTCTTCTAGCATCCTTGCTCTAAGGGGCATCCCAACACTGAGTTATTTTTTGACTTGTTTCTTGTTTATGGACCAGATTGCCGTGAATGTGAGGCAAGTCTCTGTAGCTCAGTGACCAGGGTTGTCCCTGGTTTTTTTCCGTGGGTGACAGCAGTCATTTCTCGATAATTGTGGCAGTACTTCTTCCTAAGCTTGCTAGTCAGCAGTGTTTTTTCCTGCACTTTCTTCCTTTTATTTCGTAATTCAATCCAGCAAACAACTTTATCTCTTATCTCTCTTGCCAAGATGAAATTCTATCTTGTTGCCACTTACATATGGGGTGCCATGAAGGAAGGACAGACTTTCAGCTTCTGCACTGTCTTGGAAGGAAAGGAGACCAGGCTAATGGTCATTTAATGAGCTCTTCCCAGCAGATGCTAATATGCCCAGAAATAACGTGGCACAGACACAGTTTTAATGAATGAAGAATGTGGAACAGGTTTTATTATAATTTTCAATTTGCTTTTGAGTTGAGCAAGCTGCATGAGTATCCAAAGACATTTCTCTCTATTTGTCAACAAATGAATGCCCTCTGAATTGTTAAGGGCAACATTTTGTGAGCAGAGAGATGTTAGCCCCAGGCGTCTTGGCTAAATTGCAATTTGGGTAATTCTGTTTCACCTGCCTGAAATCCCCCTGTAGTTTCTGTTGGACGCAGAGCTCTTCTCTGCTTCTGACCTGCGCTGCTGTGCAGTCGTACTATCCGCTATTAAACAGCTGCTGCCCATAAGTAGCTGAAACATTTTGGGATCCTCTGGGATAAATAGCACTGTATAAATATAAAATGATACCATTATCATGTTTGAAGTAAGATTTAATATAAACAAACGATTGTTTCAGGAGATGGTGCTCAGCTGAGTTACAGCAGCTCGGGGGCTCTGGGGAGGCGATGGAGTACCAGCAGCCCTTCCCACATACCGCTGGATGGCTGAGGTTTTTTTTCAAAGAAGGGAGTAAGGAGAGAAAGCTGCTTCCCCCTTCCAGCTGATGAAGGGAATGATGCCTCCAAGGCACTGGAAGCGAATGAGCCAGCTGCTGCTACCAAAAGCAAAGCCCACAGATTTAGGCAGACTCAGTCTAGCACAAATCCATCTCTTCCCTTTCATCAGGAGGCGGAGGTGGTAAAGGGAGATAATTTGTCTGCCTCTGGAGAGGGGTTCATTACTACCTTCTCTGTTTTCAATGGGGTAGAAAAATATGTCCGTGAGAGGGTGTATCTGGTTAACAGTCACCATCTGCCAAGTTATATTTTTCAAGTTGTGGTGTAACTAGCAGGAAGGATCCGTTCCCCTGGATGCTCTCGTAGATCAGTTTTCCTGGCTGTTATTGAGTTATCGCCCAGCGCTGTCGTAATGACCCAGCGGTTCGCTTCCAGACACCAGCTTCTCTTATTTCTTGACATACGTCTTCCCACAAAAGTTCAGAATGTCACTCACTTTACACTAATGAGGGGAAACTGTGTTGTAATCTACGGACAGGGATTTGTTTAATGCGCACAGCCAGTCGTGCTGGACAACACCCAAGCTTTGCAAAGTAAACATACTTTTCAATAAATATCTATTTTGCTCACAGCATACCTGGTTTAACACAGTAGGTTCCATTAAAAATGTGCCATTTAGTGACAATATTTTTTATTTTTTCATTGTGTTTTTGATAATTCTCCATTCCCAAGCATTAGTTAGGAGACAAATATCATCAATAGTGGCAAAAGGAAAATTGTTAAGGTGCTGAGCTGCACATCAAATCAATAGGGTATTTCTAGGTATGGTAGGGGAAGAAAATGAAGAGCTAAATATATAGCCCAGACAGTGGAGATGGAGGTAGCTGTTTTGCAGTAGCACAGACACATATGTCCTCTGCTCCAGGGATGTGAAGTGCTGGAGTCAAAACTCCTGGAGGACAGACGCATAGTTCTGGAGTTCCCAGCCTGGAGTTCCCAGCTATAGCTGTGACTGTGGACTCATTCCCCAAAGGGTTTGAGAGGATCCATTGCAAGACTCTGGCCTGTGCAGCTTCACTGAAAATATTTTTATTGAATAAATGCAGTATTTAAAAGATTACCCTCTGTGTTTCCGATGGAAACCTCTACTTCAAGCAGCGCCTTTTTGTTGCTTACAGGAACACCAGGAGAATCGCTGGATTTACCATCTCATTATCACCTTCGTGGGGATGCTTCTTTTCTATTAGTGTTTTCATGTCGCCTGACTGAAAAATGAGAAATAAGTATGTAGAGACCTCTGAACAAAAGAAACCATGAGACTGATTCTCAGCTCAGGTCTGATATTTTTAACTGTAATCAGTGGAGCTGTGTTGATTGACATCACCAGCGAATCTGGGCAGGACTCTGGGTGGCTGCTGTGGCTTATCATCGACTCTCTAGAAAGCTTCTGTTCCTGAATATCTCTTGAGTTTTAGTATTACATGCTCTGTAAGGTGCTTGCTGCTTCCTGATGTGTCATCTTCTGAATCGCGAAGACACCTCTCTAATAATACTGAGCTATCTCATAATCTAGCAGAAGGGAGTTCAGAGCAAAACATTGCAGGTGTAGTGTCATAAAGCACACCTTGCTTAACGAAGCCCCTGTCACGCAGTCTGCGCCCCATTTACCATTTACAAAGGGGATGCTTAAATCCCTTTGGGTCGGTGTCCAAATAAGGTGACGAAGGCAGAAGCCTGTTCTCCCCGGGGGTCCTACATAGTCGGTGCAGACAGAGGTGCTCCTTCTGTGGATGATTCACCAACTTCCAGGTGAGTCTGTCTTTCTCCTTTGTAGAGGAGCACAGACAGATGTCTGCAGCGGATGGAAATGCTCCTGGAGTGCGTTAAGAGTATTTCCATCTGTGGTTTCTTGCCTGCTCTGTATCATCAGCATGACTTCGGCTCGTGCTGATGCTTTTAAGAATCCTGAATGCCTTATGTACTGACATTTTATTGTGATTTGTCACTGGGAGGTCAGAGTCTTGTTCATCTAATTATTTTCTACTGATAATTACTACTACTGGTTTATTCTTACTGTTTTATGCAACCACATAGGGATAGAGTCCTACAGTGCTAAGCACAATGCAAACCTTAATAAGAAAATGGTGCCTACATGAAAAATTTACAAATGTAGTATGAGGTATGATCCATCATTGTAATAGGCAGGAGGAGGAGGAGGTGACCTTATGGTGATAATTAAATATGATGGGCAGGATGCAACCTCCAACTCCCCACCCTGAAACCAGAGCAAACATTTACACCCATAGTAAGTATGCATGGGCAGCAGCAGGCACTGGAGCAGGATTTACCATTTCAACAGAGATGAGACTGTACTTGTCAGTTTAGTCTCTCAAGGAAGTAAAAAAACTTCACTGTGAAAAATGAGAAAGAAAGGTTGTTTAGAGTTCAGTTTTAAGAATTAGCTGATTTCTTTTTGATTGTTCAGTAGTTAAAGAAGGGAGCGTATATCAGATTTATCTGCAAAGGGGAAGCTCAAAGTATTCTTCTGCACAGTATATTGTTCACACAGAAAAATGAAACTTGGTAAATGTCATGACTTAGCAAATGCAGAAGTGAGGTATCTTGAAAAAACATAATAAAAAATAAAGAATGCTTATTAGCCTGTTTGTCATAGATTTACATAAAATGTAAGCCTGGCTGCAGTTCACCTTAACCTGAATGACGTATTTCACTCCTGCATCAGGAAATACAATTGATTTATAAACTAGGAGCAAGTTGGTAGGGCATTCCTTAATCTTGTTTTGAAAGTGTTGGTGGTAAATTTACCAAGTGTCTTGAACCAACATTTTGTAGGAGTTACAACTGTCATTTCTAGAGTGAATAAAGAACTAGGAGAATGAGGGAAAAATACCGTTTAATTAGCTGTTGAGATCACCAGAAATGTTTTGCAGACTCAAGGCAGTGTGGTGATTTATGAAAGCTTGCAGGTGTAAATATTGTGATGTATATATGTTTGTGTATAGGTATCTGTAGATATGTTCCTCAGTCAAATAAATGGACCTTCTCGTTGTCTTTCCACCAGTTCAAAGCATCATAAAATACATCCAAGATTTGTCCTCATGCAAGGTTAGTCCCATTGCTTGCTTGAGATGGGGCTGTGATCCTCCATCGCTCTGTTACGTTGGCAGTACCTCACCAGTCCTCCGAGCTGTATTTTCCTCCGATGTTATGGGGCTCATTTTCTCCACGCTCTGATGCACGCTGTGCTGCAGGAGATACCAGGCATGTGACAGTCGCCAAGTCTTTCATCTTCAGTGTGATACGAATAAAATAGAGGGAGAAATAGGAAAGGTTTTCAAACAGAACAAGCAGCCGCTGACTCATTGTCTTCTCAGGGTGTGAGCGGGACCTTCCTGAGAATTTCTGTGGGCTTCAGGAGATCCAGAGCTGCCTTTAATCTGGTGCTTGATTACAGTCACCGAGGCAAGCCTTTTAACTCCACTTTCCTGCAAACAGGACTTTTCTTGGCCTTTCACTACAGTGTTTCTTTCAGCAGTGTCTTTCCATTACCTGCTATCGGAGCAGGCTGTTCTAAAGAGCTGGAAACCTCACCCTCAAGTTAAAAGGGAATTTCAGATTATTTTACTGGTGCTAAAATTTGGCAGAGTTTCATGGGCTGGGATAACAAAGGGAATTGATCTGTGTAGTCAATAGGTCGTCTGCCTGTTTCTCTCCATTTGACAACCAAGTCTTTGCAGACAAAGCGGGTCTGGTGAGCTTCAGTGTAACATCGTGCTCCCAGGCCTGTGATAGAGAATATAAAACGAATATGTTGAGACAGAAATACCATACTGATCTCAGTGTGATACATCGATATGCCAAAGGTCCCATTTTGGTGCTCCTCAGAGCTTTGTGCTCTAATACCACCTTTAAACAAAGAGATCCCCATTATTTTTTGTCTCCTCGCAAGGCTATCGGTTGACCCCCAACTTGCCGCTAACAAGACTGCTGTTCCTCTCGAGGGACTCAACCTACCTTGACCATTCTGGCTGGAGTAATTCCTCACACAGTCTCTTTCCCAAACCCTGTTTGCTTTGAATTGTCCCCCTTAGCCCCAAACTATCGTGTTCATTATTTGATCCAGCAGCATCAGGGCAGGCATTTTAGGTGAGGAATGTGTTGGTGAACATCGTATATATCTGCGTAAAGATGCTTAACTGGCTGTTTGGTTTCTGGCTGCCTAGGGTTGTATGCTATCTCAAGAGGTTAAGAAATGGTCATTAAGTTGATATTGGGAAATTGTGTGAAATGGGAAATGTTGGGAGGAACCTGGTGTGAGATGGTGGACAGAAGACACTCCTGTAAGGTTCTGCTCAGCAAAAACAGCCCGTTTTCTGTGATTCTGTCCTTAAAAAGAAGTAGAACACTGGAGACATGTCTTCCCATTTGTCATCGCTAAACAGCTTGTTCTGATGGTTTAATGTAAGAAACAGTTATGCCACATGCAATAATAGTCTGCATAATTAATTATGCTACCTGTGGCTGTAAGCATAATTTCCAGAGCAATACAAGTAAGTAGCATATAACAGTTTGAGAAAGGAATCAAGATAAATGTTTTGTCCAGTGGTGTATATCGACAAGGGGTTGGGCTTTGCTCTGCTCTCGCAGGGCTGGAGCAGTGGGTGCGTGGCAGCAGGAGTTCAGACCCTGCCCTTGGTGTACCTGGAAAGTGAAGTGTAGGTGCAGGTCAGGGCTGTTTGTCCATCCTACCTGATTTATTAATTCTTCAGCTGAAAGGACTGCTGTGGTATGGCAGTTGCCCAAGTTACAAGCTAATACGTGGAATTACTTTGAAACTGGTGGGAATATTGCAGTTAGTTTAAGTAGGAGAAGCAGTTTTCTTACTGTAGGGTTAAATATAGAAGCAGTGCAGTATTTTCATATTATTTTATTTATTGACCAATTCTTAAAAAGCCCATTTAAAATTTTAATGGTCACTTTAGAGCTATTAAAACCTCAAGTAGTGAATGGCTTAAAGACTCTAAAAAACTGTTCAAAGGTTTTTAGACTAAATGTTCCAGTATATCAGTTAACACCTTGCCTTGCTTTAAAAATGTACCATTTCCAATGCGTGTTTGACATGCTTGAGGCTACTCCAAGTCTTGATACTCAGAGGGAACCAACTGCAATATTAAGCTTTAATATTTTATGATGAGAGTCAAGCTGTTTACGAGGTATGTAGGAAAAGTGGATTATATTTTGTCACAGTGCAGGTTTTCACTCAGGGTTAGGTACATGACTATAATGGGATGGGTTTAGCTCCTCCCCAACAAAGGAAATATAATGTGACTGTCAAAATCAAATAATATATTGCCTATGTTGAATAAAATGCATTGAAAAATATTCCCAGGAGAACAGGCTGATTTTCAGTTCTGATCCAGCAAAACGCTGCTTTGTGTCCTGCTCTGCTTGTCCCCGTTCCTGGTAACATGCAAGAATCTGGAGTGGGGTGAAGGCTGCTGCTCAGGAGTGGACTGGATTCACACACTGGCGAGAAGCTCTTTGATGACTGGAGGATCCTCGCAGCAGATTTGGATATTTCAGCCATTTTGTGCAGTTTGACATGGCACAATGACTGCAACTAGACCAGAGTGTGTTTAGGACGGTGGTTGGAACACCCAACAAGGGTGTGATTTATCCAGTATTACTGCATTAAGACTGCTAGATACACAGTTTAACTGGATCCCAGAAGCTCAGTTTGGTTTATCAAATGCATGCTTTTAAGTAATTTCTGTATGTTTTCTTCAGGCTGCCCTAGAACCTTACATTCATTTCTTGCCAAACAAATTAATCCTTTTAATCTGTATATACTAATTTTGCATAGTTCTCTTTTTACCTTACCATTTCAGATAGTTTGGTTTTCCTGTAATAGTTTCTTAGGCTCAGACAGTGTTCATGAAACAGAAGAATGGCAGCTTGATTTCTTTTCCCCTTTCTAATAAAGGGTGACCATTCAAAACTGAACAGCCTTAGGGACTGCTGGACTGTTATTATACAGGGTGTGAATTACAGCAAAAGAACTGCAAAATGCAGCAGAATTTCAGACTTTGATAATAAAGATTCATCTCAGATCTCCTGAGATTACAAAGGTGTTAAATGACTTTCTTTCCATGTCTTTCTAATGTTTCAGATTTCATAGTAACATCGCAGTCGAGATCTATTTGACATTCTGTAACACTTCCCCGAACAACAGCCTGTCTCTTCTCCTGACAGGGAGCATGCTTTGAATGAAAGTTCATTAGTCTATTGAAACATCACAGTTAATTGCTAAGCTAGTACCCAGAATTGTCAAGTTCATATTTCCATCTGTGCCACAAGCATAGCAATAAAGAATTTTTTTTTGGACAGGTTAATTTGCCTAAAATACCATGTAGTCAATCAGAGTAACAAAGTTGTTGATGGGAGCATCTGTCAAACTGGAGCTTTCATCAGAGCTGTCCCTCTTTGCTAGACGAACATCTCTGGCTTCCACGAGTTGGCAGAAATACAGCAAACAATAACAGCAGCTGCACTAGAATAATGTTATTCCGATGCTAAACACCAAACAGCTGGGTGTTGCGTTGGTAAGAATGGTTTATAGTTTAGCTTTTTATGAAAATAAAATTCAGTCATTCAGATATAGCATTGTTTTAATATTTAATTTAGATTGTTTATATTATTTGCATTTTGTTAATTTTACATTTCATATAATTTGCTTGAAAATAGCACTTTCTTTGAAATTGTGTATCTACATGTGCATGCATAAAGATTCCTAATACGTGGTGCTTTTCTTTAAAAAAAAAAACCAAAACAAAAACAAATTAAATGTCTGCATTAAAAGGAAATTAAATGTATAAACTGAAATTATTTAAATGAGTTGGGAACTTGCACTGAGATTTCCAAGGCATGCACTACATGGCCCACAGTGTGCCATTAATTTTCTGACAATCAGAAAGATCATTTAACAATTAGGTTCCAATCTTCTACTGCATTTCTCTCATCATCGGTAGTGCGTACAGTGACTACATCCAGTATTTGTTAGATGAAACACATCAGTGTTAATGGAAAGAAAAGTACAATAACTTCATTTTCCTTCAAAGAACGTTTTTCATGCTCTAGGAAACGAGCTCAAAGCTCAAGTAATTCCAGCTAAATCAGTGTTATTTAGCCTAGATTTCCTGTAGTGTGAAAGAGGGCAAAATTTGACCAGTAACATCCAGAGACACAGAACTTAAAAGGGGATGAGATGTGATCAGCATTACAGTATCCAAAAATAGGGTTTCATCTGTACTTTTTCATAGTTCTAGGAAGAATAGAGCTGCTTTAAAATCTTTCTTGAAAATGTCTCTTTTTATTGTTGATGACTATAAATACACCTGTACCTGTGCAAACTGCGTAACTGCCGAATCGAAGCTAGTCTTGTATACCAGTCCTTGTTTATGGGCATGCTGCATTCTGTCACAAAATTTAGGATCTCTGAAAACTGAATTTTGGCTGTAAAGTGGTAACATGCCTAAATTAAGTACTGATGGTTTGACTTCATGTGTGAAGTGCCACTGCCATATGTGCAGTAAGAGTTGTAAGTGGAATTAGATCTTCTCTGTCTTTTGGTCGGGGGCACTGATTCACACAGTGCTGGTGTAGGTGCTTGCTCGTTTTTAGTAAGTACGTGGTATATTCTGTGCAGAAGGGATGTGGTAGATCTGGTAAAATTTATAGCCTGTCTGAAAAACACATGTGCGTTTGGGGTATCTGTAAAGAAAGATAGGATAGGAATCAGTTAACCGGGGATGAAATCCTGCTTTCACTTAAGGCAGGAGAAGCTTCACTTCAGTAGGACCACAATTTCACCCAATATGTAACTCTACTGTTAGATGATATAACCACTTTGGAAGGACGCAACAGACTGTAAGGTCTTTGTTACAGGATGGTCCAGTGCCAGCACACAAAGGCCAAATTACATAAATGATAAATATGTAGAGCATGTGAGTAGGGACAAGATAGAGTTTGAAGAGAAGGGAAGGTGGCCCTCTTTTTGGGTTGGGTAGTTTCATTTTTTTCCCTGAAAATAGAAGGTAACGTTTCCATTGCTCTCCTGCTCCTCCTCCCCACCAAGCCAAGGAAGCCGCTGTTCCCCACAGGTGCACAGCCGACTTGCCGAGAGCAGGGTGAGCTCCCTACCCCGTGTCCGTGTATTTTAGCTGCACGATGGGATGACAGCCAGCTGGCGTGCTGATCGGAGAGCGCTGTTTGATGGAGAAGGGTTTTGTCACACAGTGCCAGATAACGAACAGTAAAACTTTCCATAGGTTTATATAGCTTTTGAGGAAGCTTTAATGAGTAAAGTCACAAATGTTTTTGGTTGGTTTTCTTTTCATTGAAAAGCCAGAAGGTGTTTCTGTGCTCACATACGCAGGTAGCACTGGTAGCTGGATATCCACCGGGCACTGGGAGACCAGCAGGGAAGGGCTGTGAATCTGTATATCCCATCCCTCACACATGAGCATGGACTTTTGGAAGCACAGTGCATTTTTTAATGAAAATCTGTAAAATGTCTGAGGTTCACCCCAAGACAAGACCAGAAAAAGAAAGAAAGAAGGAAAAAAAAAAAAAAAACACAATCCCATGCATGGAAGAGAATTCCTTGACCATTTGTAGTTTTTAATCTCTGTGATACAGTGTAAGGCTTGACCTTTCAAATTAACAATACTTAATAAAGAGAGATGTTGCAGGCTGTTTATTGGCAAAGCACTTTAAGAGCCTCTTCTAAAACATGGTAGAAGTGTACCCAGCATTAATACTATTTTGGTCCTTCCTTGAAAAAGTGTCATTCCTCCTTCTGAACATTTACTCTTCCATCATGGCTGGGTTCCCTGGCAACTTCTTGAGTGAAGTCAAACATATGTGTGTTAGAGTCTGCTGAAAGGGACTGTACAAAGCTCTTCTGTGGGATACGGAGTCCCTTGGCACTGCCTCATCCTGGTGTTTGGTGGTGGGTGGAAGGGAAGAGAGGACAAGGTGGGTAAAGATAATTAATTTGTGCAACATTTGATTCCATCCCCCATCCACGCTGTCCTGCTTCTGTCCAGGCCTCAGAGATGAGGAAGGAGAGCATTTGGCAGGGGTGAGACTTGAGCAATAAGAAAAGTCCATCAATTTTGGAAGAACATAAAGCCTATCAGCTCCTCTGTATTCTGTCAGGCTGTGGGGGAGAGCTTAGCTTGTCTCATTAATGTCATATCAAATTGTCTTATTAATTATGACAGAACTACTCAATACCATCCAAAAAGAATATACTAAGATCAGCTATTATAAGAGGTTAGGGCATGGAAAATTTTTTTCTGAATACAGGCATCCATGCAAATGTATAGATAGGTTTATCTCTCCCCTTTTTTTAGAGTTTGTGTTCCTAGGAAAGGCAACAGTGGTTTGTAGAAAGCCTCTACTGTTTTCATTGTCCTGAAATGGTGACTTTTGCCCGTGGAATTGACCAGAGTATCTCTGAACCCACAGACATTTTCAAGCAGGTGGTTGATGCGGTGTAGTTCTGAAAGTTTACCCTCATTTGCCCCAGTTACCGTGTCTTGTGTCATTGGAATAATCTTGTCCTGAGAACCATTTCCTTACTGAAAATCTTGCCAATAAAATCCATGGCTTCATTTACTAGCAGATGGGTTTTTTTTTTTACAAATTTACAGCTACAAAGTAGAGCTTTGTAGGTGCAGTGGGTTTCTGCAAAGTTTTGCAGATGTGGCTGCAGCACCAGGCTGGAAATCTGGGTGCTTGGTATCAGGACATTCCCAAACTAAAAGGTAAGTAATGTTGAAGTTGAGCTGTGGCCATGGAAGACCTCATCCCAACAGCGTTTTCTCCTTATTCTAGCACCCATCTTCATAAATCCACTGAGTTGGAAGTGATTGCTTCCAGTTTCCTGTGTGAGAGAGGGTGGCTCCAGATTTTACCATTTTTTTTTCTTGTTTAGATTATTTGAACTTTTTTTTTTTTTTAAATGAAGGGTGAATTGGAGGCAGCTATGAATTTTTCTTTGTGGCTTGTATAAATGGAGTTCAGTTATGGTTACTCGTTTTATTTAGAAGTAAAATAATTGACCAGCTGTTAATGGGCAACTTTGAAGAGAGGTCTTGATCTTGTGTTAACTTTACATTCCTGGAGGACAATTTCTCATGAAACCAACATAATGTGTTGCTAATGATTACTTTATCGAGTCCATCGGCTCCCTGGGAGCCATTAAGCCAGAAGACCATCTGCTGCTATTAGTCCATGTGCGCCATTCCTGTGGTTTGACCTGCGGGTGATGCGCAGGGAGTTTGGCCAGTGTGTGCAAAGCAAGTGTCAAAAGCTGGAGGTTTGGGCAGGTGTGGGCTTGCACTGTTTGCCCCAGTAAACTCTCAGCCCCAAGTGTTGAAGCAATGCTGAAGATCATCGAGTCAGACCAATTCTGCATTTGTGAGGAATCCAGAAACAGCCATTTATGGATGCTTTGTGGTTTTATTAAGTCTATGATTGGAGCCAGGAACTGGAGAAAGCCTAAGAGAAAACCATTTCCCAGACAACAGGAATAACAGGAGATCTATTAGAAATTGCTGGAGTACCCTCTTTGATCCAACCGTGCTGTCTTAATTAGCTCCTTTTAGCAGATGCTGTGCAACACGGCGTCTGGACGCGCAGAGCCCTGGGTGACTCCCAGGACACGCAGAGGTTAACGTGATTTGAGGCCCTGAGGGACTGGGAGGGCACCGAGTGACTTTCTGTAGATCACAAGCTGTAGGATTTTACACAGTGACTCTGTTGCTCCTGTAACTTCCCTGCCGTTAAAATGTTCCTCCCAGACAGACAGCTAGTCGTGATTTGAAAGCAGCGAGATGTGGAACATGCCCCTCCTTTTGACCCTTTGTTCCATCTCGTAAGTGCCTTTGCTGTAAAGAAAGTCGCACCCTACAGCTTATTTTCTGCCTTCAGTCTATGGCCATTAATTCTTGCTGTTTCTTTGTTGGGTGGAGTTCCTTTGTATCTGTATTTTCGCCTTTTGCTTGTACAGAAACCTTGAAATGTGATTGTCGCAAGTCCACAGATCTCACAAATACATGCCAGAAAGCGTGGCTGCTTTTATTCTACATATCAGTTGGTCTAATAAAACACATTACCTATTCCTATAAACTGTGATAGCTTAACCTGCAAACCGTTAGGGCTGTGACAACACACCACCGTGGTGAATTCTTTTATTGCATCTTATATCTGCACTAACATATTGGGTATGTGTATGTGTTTGCTTCACAGATTTCTGTCTGTGAGGTCGTGCACTTTGTGGCACTATAGATTATGTCATATGAGAATGACAGTTTTATTTGCTTTTATTGTCCACCGTGGAAGCATTGCAGGTTTGATTCTAAATTAATCTTTATTGTGTTTTAAATTTTTCTTCTGATGCCTTGACATAACCTGCTATCTCTCAGACTTAGCTTTGCTGGCTACAATCAATTTATTATTCATAAATTCTCTGTTTTGACAGCAGTAGACTGGATTCAATTACTGCCAAAAGGCCCAGTCATAGCAGGCTGCGGTGTTAGAAAATGAATTGTTCAGTGACGCGATCTGTCTTAGTGAGCATTAAGTGATGCTTTGATAATTATATAGACATGTGTATGCAGAAAAAAAAAAAAAAAAAAGCTTTGGGAACATTTTTTGTTACCCCCTGTGGAAAGCGGCAGAGAACAGTGGAGGAAGATAAATTGACAGATTGTTATTAGCTGAGGCTTCGTGTGAAGTCAGCTCAGGCCCACTGCTACCGCGCTGCGGCGTGTGCTGCTGGAGGCTGGACCGCAGCAGAAGACTTGAGGACTGCAGCAAGACACAGAGCAGCAGACAAAATTAACACCATAATTTAGTTTTATTTGTTACAGTTTTAAGTGAGCTGGAGTAAAATGGTTAAAATAAGCCCTCGGAGAGAGACTGTGCTGGAGAATCCCCGAATCTTCCTATTTCCAAGTGACAGAACTGTACCTCTTTTTTCACGGAGAAAAAGGAAGAAAGGCAAACCGGTCCAGGTTATCTTTCAGGCTGACAGGTGAGAGGATTGACTGCAGGAGTTTTGAAGGCTGCACAGGGTGTCTGTCAGGAGACAGCGAGTTTTGCTGACAGAATCAGATTTACACACCTGCATGGGCACGCACACATCCTGTACAGCGAGACGGCGACTAAACGCTGGCTTCCTTCCTCAGGCTGCGTTCCTCTTCCAGGAGAAAAACACTTTCTTACTGAAATAAGACCCTGCAGACACTGTGGGTAAAACCAGCTATTTTGCCCCAAGGTCTTCATTGAATCTTTTTGTGAGAATTAATTTTTGTCATTACTGCTTTCTGTAATCAGAGCTGCCTGTGAGATTAAAACAGAAATAGGAGGAGGACAGAAGAAATCTCCATGCTCATTCATCACATGGACAGGCTTTTTTCTAGAGTGAGAGGGGAGAAACTTGGCGTGTGCTATCTTTTTTCCATGTGAAAATACAGAGGTTCAGACGCTGAAATGTACCGATGGCGATACCGAGAGATGGAGAGAGATGGAGCGATTCCCGAAAGAAGCCAAGTCCCATTTCCAGCACCTAAGCAGAGTTGCGGGAGTTTTGGAAGAACCCTTCTGCAAATGATGGGGAGGCTTGCTGGAAATGTGGTCATTTCTGAGTGTCTAAAAATGTGCCAGAAATTGAAACTCCAGGGAGCTGAGTTCTTTTGAAGGTCAAGTCCTAAGTCTTTCAGATAACAATTTCATGTAACACCTTGAGGAGGAAAACTGCCTTTTCATTCCTGAGTCAGCTGCTTCACCTCGCCACCTTACAGCAGATGGCTTGGAAACTGCTAATAATTATGCCCAGCTCTTCTGATAGTGTTTTTCATGAGTAGATACTGAGGCAATGAGGCATTTCAGGGAGTCAGTATAATCGCGGTTATATTACACTCGGAGAAACTGAGGCAGAAGGATATGTGCAGGGTCATTCAGTAGCCCACTGGTAGAGCTGTGGATACACTCCGTGAGCTCTCTTAACTGTTCACTTCTTGCAATTGTGAGAGAGATTCTTTCTAAAAGCATTTTTTTGTTCGTGAATGTCAGCAAAACCAAAACAAGAGAGCGCAGTAACAACTCTCCTCTTCTGTACTCTCTCTCACACGCATTTCTTTTCATTTCTGTTTCACTGTTTTGTTTCTCTTCATCAGTGATTAAGGAAAATATTCAAAAAATGAGGAAAATCGGAAGGAGAAAAATGAAACCCACCTGCATGAGAAAGAGAATTCTAATGCAGGAATTTGAGGAAAAAAACCACTGATGTGGAAGCTAATAAATGTATTCATGTTGTCGGGATAGGAATCCAAAGGGGGGTTTATTTGGTTTGATGCCCGTTCTCAGAACAGTAGCTAACCCTTTTTGATTCAGAATGGGAACATTGCAGTACATCTGCGAGCTTGTCCATGATTACTGTATTGCACAACCTTCTGAACCTCCTGTTGCAGTTACTGGTATAGGTATGATTCTGGATTTCACAGGTATAATACTGGATTTCCCACCACCATGTATACTTAATTCTGTATTTACTTCTGCTTACCCATGTGGACACGCACAAGCACAATCAAGTTAACTTCATCTCCAGTTTCATTGTATTTTTTTAATGAAAGCAGTCATTTTTGCCTTTTTTACTTGTTCAGCTGCTGAAGCTACATCTTCCTCACTGCTGCTATCAGCCCCTCTCTGTAACTTTCCCCTGGCACCTCCGTTGACGGTATCATAGCTGATTACAGCATTGCTGGGGCATTTTGCAAGGAACAAAAAGCTGTAAAGCATACAGGCTTCTAGCATGACCACGTATTTTATGAGTAGCTTTTTACTTTGGCTTTCATGACTATTTGGATCAGTTCAGGCTTTTTCTGATACCTTCTGTTACCTGTGCTACAGCTTGCCAAATTATTAAATGACTGATCAGTTGGTTTTATTCAGTAATGTATTCTGCCCGTTAAAATATTATTCAGGGGGGAAAAAAAAGCCCAAGCTCTATTCAATTAATATCAATTTCCAGCTCTTCTTAGAATCATGTAATAAAATTCTGCTATAGCTATCTTACCTAGGGGCAAAAACAGATGTTTTCTGTGCAAATGTTTCTTATAATGGAAAAGGAAATGGTGGAAAGTAGTGAAGGAGAAAAGCAGAAACAAATCACCTTGCTATATATTTCCTGTATTAACTACCATTCTGTGAGGTAGCAGTGGGTGTTTAAAAACCCATCGTTTCTTCTTGTTTCTGATTAATGTTAGTCTCTAATACAGCAGGAGTTGCATTAATTGCCACTCTTCTTACTTTTTTTCCCCCATTCTTCTGGTGGCTTAACTCCAATACAAAAAGGATGTTTCAGTATTTCATTTTTTCGTTACAAGCTCTAGTAGATATTTCAAATTTTTCAACTGATTATCCTCTACTTCAAACGAGGAGTTCTCCAACTAATAAAATGGTTCCTGGAGAAGCTAAAATAGAATGTGACTGGAATGGGAAACTTTGCCAAAATAGCAGAAAGTATTTTCTTCTGGAGTCAAACCATCACTGATAAAACTCTAGAAAAGGAAGGGTCAGACATTCATTTGGGACTGTGGGGGAAGATTGTGTCTGCATGCATGGCTAGACAAAATGACATTCACAGTGGACCAGAGTGGGCTGAAATACACTAAATAATCATGCTGAGACAATGAGACATTGGCAGTAGATTTTGTTTCCCCAGAAAATGCTCTGGGAAGATATGAGCAGACTAGCTTTTGCTCCTTTTCCTTGCTTTTCTTCCCATCTCAGTTAGAATCAAATCTACTGGAAAGGAAGAAAATCTAAAGAATTTCTTCCTCCTGATATTGTTTGAAGAAAAAAAAAAAAAAGGCAGGGATTTATTAACTAATTCTTAACATAGTGGACATACATAAACTGCCTTTGAACTCATGGGAGAACCAGATAGCTCTGGCCAGACTCTTACTACTGGTGGGTGGTTAAAAGCAACACAGTGGCTTGAGGCTTCTACTGTGATGACAGTGTGGAGCTATGTGTGTGTATTAGTAGCTGGAATGTCAAAAGGTGTAATTTCGGTGGTCAGTTGTCTGCTTCATCAATCCTTAGAAGCCTCAGCTCAACACAGCAGAAAAAGAATAACAGCTGCAGAGAAGCTGTGTTGCTCTAGGAGGGAGTCAAGTGTCAGAGGGAGCATCCAGAGGCGGAGAGTAGCGTGGATTTGGGAACAGTGAGGGCTGGAGGGGAGCTTTGTGTGCTCAGTGATGATACTCACTGGCTGTTCAGTACCGTTGTTTACTAGGTGCCTCTGCAATCATTGGTGGTTTTTCTTTTTCTGAATAGCTTTCAAGCTTGGGCATTACAGATAGAGAACATGATCCTTGAGGTCTTTTCCAACCTTTATGATTCTATGATCTTCCTTTCATTGAAACAGTACGTTCCCTCCCGAGACTGGGAAGCAAACAGCAACCCAAAGTTCTGTTCTCTAAGGGTTGAATATTCCAGGAGGTCTTCACATATTCCCTCCTGAGGTTGGGAAGGAAAACAGCAACCCAAAGTTCTGTTCTCTGAGGGTTGAATATTCCAGGAGGTCTTCACATTGCCACTGGATCTGCCTTCCGTGTTACAGTAGGAGAACCGCTTTTGCAAGCTCAGCTTTTCCCTCTCCTGCTCTTCAGCTAACTGAAATGCTACTCAGTGTTGCAGTAGGAGAACCACTTTTGCAAGCTCAACTTTTCCTTCTCCTGCTCTTCAGCTAACTCAAATGCTACTTTCCATACTGCACCTGCCAATTCCTTTTGTATATTCAGTTGTAATCCAAATTTCACACTGTCTTTGGTCATCCACTTTACTACCTACCAAAGCAGTTTCTCAGACTTTCTGATAAGAAAATCATCATCAGCGTAAAGTTGATTGCAGCCTCTGCACTCCCCACTTCTTCCCCCTCCTCATCGATGACACCATCAAGTCTGGCTCCACTGATAGTGAAGCAAAAAAAGAAGAAACCAGCAAGAATGGATATTACTGTCAGAAAAAAAATATGTACATGCAGCATATACCCAAGTGAAAATACTGCAGTCTGTGAGATTTGGAAGCCATTCATGGAGTTCATCAAAAGCAATGAGCTAAGTACACTAGATCAACAATGATTTATTATCTGTCTGCCTGACCCCAAGCTGACGTAATCAATACATTTATGAGCCAGACTGTAAAGTGTCTCAAATATATGTGTGTTCTTGTGACATCCTACTCTAGCAGTAGCAAAGGCAATTACTCAGCAGGGTATTGGTAATAACCACTGGATACATCAGCTCGCATGCTAATTTAACATCTTATGTCTCATTGAATTAATTGATTCCTTTCGTTGGCTGTATATATAATTTGGTGTATTTTGTTATTTTTTTTCTCTCTTAGTTAATACTTTGTGCGTTTCCAGTGTGCTCTAGTAAAAGAAAAATAATACGTTAATTGAAGTGATCAGGTCTTGAAGGGCAAGGAATGGGATATTACTTCATAACATATAATAAATTTGCTATAAATAATAATCCTGATTGTGACTCACACATGAAGAAGTTATTGTGATCTCAGAGCAAACCCAAGTACTCTGTCTTCTACCTCACCTATGCTGCAAGTTGAGAACCTGCAAAATAGCTGCATGGCGAATGGGTGCTGTGCCTTCCATGCAATGAGAAAGTGCCCATCTAGAGCGTTTTCTCCATGAGGTGGTTAATGGGACTTGGCTAGCTAAAGAGACGGTGCAGCATGTGCATCAGGCTTTATCTGCAAAGTGCCATGAGCTTCAGAGCGGACCGTTGCCAACTTGCTGTGGGTAAGGAGCGGTTCTTGCCAGTTGTTTGCTAACTCTATCTCATTCCCTAGACCTCCACCCCCCAAAGCCCCTGCAACGCCACCCTGCCAGGCTTTTTAAATAGATTTCATTTGAGAAAATCATGTTTTTTTAAATATATCTTTTTAATTGTGTTCAAAACCACCCAAACCTGGTTTGGGGGGCTTTTCATCTTCAAAGCAATTTATAGCGCTAGCTTATAAATATTATGTTACAGTTAATATATCAAAGCATAATGTGGTCTGAAACAGAATTGGTAGGTCATCCATCTGTGTCACATGAAAGGAACTGTTTTCCTGGTTTGATCTGCTATTTACCTCTTTACCAAACTAAAGGAAATAACTTTGTAGTGAATCTTCAAAGAGATGTTAGATTGCTTTCTCCTTTCTTCTCTTTGGGATTTGGAATAGTTTTAAAGCATCCGAATCATGTTGTGTTTGGGAAAGGCTTCACATTCGGACCATAATCTTTTTACTGTTTCAGCTGTAAGGTCAGCTTTTTTACCAAAGCTGATGTCAGTCTCTTGGGAAACAAATGCCTTTCTGGAGCAAATGGATGATATTTCGCTGGGTTAACCAGCTTAGGTGCAGGTGCTGGCTGAAGAGGCCTCTGTTTTTCAGTTTTACATAAACTCGGTTCTGTCCTGTTAACACTGTTAGAAGAGTATTACCTTATATATGAAAATTAGGGAATGGCAAGGTCGCAAAGTAATCAGAGTTAGCAGTGCATCTGTAAGACCAGCATTTCTCATTCGTGGTTTTGCAGCCCATTAGATGTGTGGCTCTAATCAGTCACATGAGAAAACTCTAAAGGCACCTGGTGATTAAAGGCACCTTTTCAAAGATAGCCTCTAAAAAAATATGCACAGCAATTAGCTTAGTAAATTGGCTTGCTTCCTGAAACATATTAATTCTTTCTGAATTATTTAAAGTGACTTCTTTTTAGTTTATAAAGTTAAAGATTTATTGATGTTCCTATACTCTGTGTCCTCGGACTCTGAATTAAGGATAAAATTAAGGACATAAAGCCCATGATGAAATGTGAACAACTGCCAGCTACAGCTGTGAACAGTCTTTACAAATGGAGGTAATGTAGTGCCCCCACCCACTCGGTCAGCCTGGAGGAACTTACAGTGACCCATACTCATAACTCTGTTTAAATCCGTAATCTGATATTCTTGAAATATGATAAGGAGTTTTGAAAGAAAAACACTGGCTACCATCTTTAATTATTGTCCTTAAGAAAACTTCCAAATATCGGCTACCATAGTCTTTTATGAAAATATTCTGCTGTTATAGATCATTATAAAAAAATTCTGTAATCTACCTTGAAGCCTTTCATTTGAAGAATTTAAAAAAAAATAGTATAAACAAGTAGGTTCACTTTTAAGCACAAAGCCGATACGAGACACAAGAGCTTGTGAACAAATCCCTGGGAAGCAGATGGAGCTTGTACTGTTCCTCTTTCTTCTAAAACCTCAGTTCTCAGCAGATCCTTTTATATGGTCTGTTAACTCCTGAAAATTTGAAGGGCAGGTGCTGCTTGGCCCTTTAGAAAACAGAAGCGGTGCTAGTGAAGGAGTTGCCGTTATAATAGATATTATCTTATCTCTAGCCAAGTATTTTGTATTTCTTAGCATCACATTTTTGCTGTGCTAAGGGAGCAAGCAAAATGGATTTGATAGCCAGGTGTCTTGTCTTGAACTTGTTCCTACTGCTGCCTTTCTCTTCTATCTGATGGAAAGTGTTGTACTCATTTTTATTTCCTTATTATGCCAAGAATTAAACTTTGAGAACGGCGGAACGGCGGATCTTTAACTATAAAATTATGTTCTACTTATTCATGAAAATGGATCAATTAAAGTCAAGGGGACTACTCACATGAGTAAATGCTAATTAACAAAACTGATGCTCTAATGAAGAGGACATGATAGCATTGCAGATAGATCCTGAATATTAAACTTACTTTGCTCTGCAGCAGAAGAGGTGTTTACTCTGTAGTGTATAAGAAGTTTACTAAATTTCTGGTTGTAAATAAATTCTTTGGGTTAGCTTTCTAATTGGTAAATGTTCTGTACTTTTAGACTCAAGTGCTGTCTTGAGAAGTTAGGATACATACTTCTGAGTGTGCTCTTAAGTCAGCGCTGATGCGTACCTTGGTGGTACGTGGATTGCTGATACCATCTGACTAAACCGACCTGTGATGTTGCCATTACGGGCAGGTGGCTTTTCTGAAATAAGAGTTTAAGATATTTCTTGCCCATCTGGAAAAAAGCTGTCTTTTCTTTCCCTCTGAAAAAATAAAATTAAAAAAGCTCAAAAAGCCTAATAATATAAAGAAGGGACATCCATTATCACATGTAAGTCAGTGGGAGAGAGTCTTTAGAACAGCCTGGTAGCTGGATTTTCACGTTAATTTATTTTCCTATTCATGGAAATTCTGCTTTCATCACCGAGTGAACTTGGTGCTAATTAATTAAATATGAACTATTGATTAATGTATGAGGAACAGTGAAAGCTGTGGCTACAGGACTGGTCTATTTTGAGACTTTTCTGTATTCTAACTAATATCATCTTAATATTTCATAGTTGAGGTCTGAATTAGCAGAAATAAACAACCACTTTAAGGGAGATGGGAGGCAGTCCCAGCAGTGTGTTTTTGCAGCAGGGCTGTGTACAAGTCAGAACTTAAATGGGGACAAGGCCTGGAAGCCCTGTGGTACAGAACCCTGGCCATGATTCCTGTCCTGAATTACGGATGGACAAAGAACTGCATCGATGGCTGCAGTATGATTTGCCTCAACTCAGCAGGTGGGGATTTCCAGGTGACACTGAGAATCGTAGAATCATAGAATGGTTTGGGTTGGAAAAGATCTTAAAGATGGAGTTCCAACCCCCCTGCCTTGGGCAGGGACACCTCCCACCAGCCCAGGTTGCCCAAAGCCTCATCCAGCCTGGCCTTGAACCCCTCCAGGGATGGGGCATCCACAGCTTCTCTGGGCAACCTGGGCCACTGCCTCACCACTGGAAGAAGAGCAGGACATCCAAGGAATAATGACTTAGACTTGAGCAGGAGTTGGATCATGTGTCACATCTTCTGTTAGGTCTTCTGGTGCAGAAGTGAGGTAGATGAAGATAGAATAGGCAGCAGAAACAAGAGGCACTCAGGAGGGGAGAAGATGAATGCTAATACAGCTGTCGCGCCAGCTGCTGGGTGTCTCCTCTAGTCTTCCTCCTTTCCGCTCCTCTGTTCCTCGTCTGTCCTTTACTTTTCATTTCCCCTTTTTTCCTCAAATGGAGGAGGAAGAACAAAGGCACCCAGCAAGTCTTGTTGATTGAACCTTCTTTCTGTGTGCTGCTGACACCACCTAAATCCAAGCTTGTCCTTCTGACTTAAAGCTTAGTTGAAAATGCAAGCATGAAACCAAGCTGATTGAAGTGCCTGGGCATGCCTCTGGCGTAGAAGTCTTTCACATGCATCTCGCAGGAGGGATGAGAAGTGTTAGATGAGAACGTTCAGCTGTGACAGATCCTGAAAAGAAATCCTCTCCGTTTAAACAGTGGATTTGTTTGAAAGGACTTCCAGCTTTGGGATATTATGGCATATTTTAGTTGAGCACCACATCCGTGGAAATTGTGACGTGTACTATTGCTGAGGAACCAGCAACTAAATGTTTCACGTTGCTTCTCACATAAGTAGGTTGTTCACTCTAATTGCTAAAATAACTTTCTTATGTTAATCGAGGTTCTGTACAGTTGTACACTCTTAGCACTGAACAGCAAGACAAAATGGACCATAATAAGTTGTGGGAAAAGATGTTTTAAAAAAGCAAAAGTCAAAAAAACGCCCAGGCTTCAAACACTGGTTTTTCAGTAGGTATCATGTTCGTGGAAGTTTTGTTGTTGCATTTTCACAAGATAATGAAAAGTATAGTAACATAGTACAACAGTAAGCAAAACCAAATGATCCCGTGGCGTGCATGGTTAACGGTACATCCAGACATCCACATTTTTGCAAGCCCGTTCCCCAGGTGTTCAAACTGATACAATTCCGTTGATGTCTAATGAAGTTCACCACAGAAATGCTTTTCCTAAAGACAGTCTTTGAGACTGAAGTGACAGACAGATGTCAAGGCGATTTGCTAAGTGCGAGATGAACAACTGACAGCAAACAAATAATGTAAGTCATTTATGGGATGTGTTTTGGCCCAACCATGGAGAATGTCTGTCTTTTATAGGTGGGTTGGCCTGTTATCAGTCACCCATGATGTGTTATTTGTGCATAATTATATGGCATTGACCCAATACTCAGTAATAAAGGTTCTGTGCATGCTTATTACACCATTTGATCCCAGCCTCATCTATCATTAAGACATAACGTACCAAATGTAGCATATTTCACCTCTCCACGCAGATATCACTAGTATCTTCACTATAATCTCTAGTTGCCGTAATACTGATCCACAGACAGCTAAACCTCTCTCTCCAAGCTAATCCTGTTCTAGCACGCTCAGGAAACTGCTTTCAGTCAAAGAGGCTATCTCTAGATTTGAGCAGGGATTTCCAAGGTCATAGGTTATGATGTTTTCTTGGTGCTGGTTTGCATGGTAGGATGCCTTTGATGCATGGTCCATCGTGTAGCTTCCTGCATTCAGTCTTTCAGATCTTCATCAGCCCGGTAGAGGAGTGGATCAGTTCAGGAATGTGATGAACAGCAGAACGTTGTCTGGTTAGCTTGGAGGGCCCTGCAGTGCTAATTAAGATCTTAAATGTGTCTTGGTGACCTTCGTTCTGCTTGCACATGTTGTGTGAAGGGACACAGTCAGGCACGGTCAGGACAGGTCGGTTGTACTCTGACATCCTAAATATCAGTTCATTCAAACAAAATGCCATTGGAAGAACGTGGAGAAAAGAAGGATTTGTAAGTTAAGTTACTGATGAACTAAGGGCATAAGGTCTAAGCCATGATCTACTGAAGTCAGGGTAATCTGGAGGTTTTTGTTATGATTAAAGAAAGAAAAATTTAATCATTACTAATTTGTGCAGACAGTGATGGGGTGCTTGTTTTTCTGATGATGATGTTCTCTGTGTTTTACAGTAAAACATACAGTATTTGCAAGGAAATCTCAATAGTGTTTGAATTTATAAATTTTACTGCATTTTGGGGGATTAAAATATCAACTTGTTTTCACTTTCTGGGAATTTACGAACGAGTATCCTTTTCCATTTTTCATTATTTTGACAATAACATTTATTTTAAAAAATAAAATATTTAAACACAACACACTGAAAAGATTTTTTTCATGCCTTCTGGCCACGTTCCAACTTGTGTAATTAAATCTTGCAGTCTGTCACCTAAATACTTCCTGCAGTTTCGACTCAGTGCAGTCTCTCTGCTTTCTTTCTGGCCTCAACTCATTTTGCTGTTGCTTTGCGTGGCAGCACAGCTGCCACGTTGTATCAGAAGGATGGCTGCATTTCTTTGGGAAGAATGACTTTCATATATAAATAATTGTTAAAGTGCTTTGGAAACCTCCCTGGGGTGAAGAGCACCACTGAAAAATAATAAGCCTTACAAATACATTATTAATATTGATTCCATTGTTAATCACCTTCCAAACCAGGGACAGGGAGGAGGTTAATCTTGGCAGTCTGTGTTCTACCCCGGGACTTGGAAAACCTGGGTGTGATATCAAGCTCTACCTCGATCTTCTATATGGGATTGGACAAGTCATTTACTCCTTTGTGCCTCACCCACCCCTTGGACTTCCCTGGTCCATGGTTTATTAATACTTGGTTTTAGGCTGTTCAGAACAAGGGCTTTTTGTTATCATGGGCGGCCCGTTCCCTCTTTGTGCTATCGAGGTGGAAACCATGAAGACAGGCTGAAATGGGCAACCAGAAAGTCCTGATCTGGGGGTTCATGTTTATGCTACCTTCTTGTCACTGCCCTTTTTGTCATTACCCTTAACAGTTTGACATAGATATTTTTATAAATTAGAAACTATGAAGTATTTGTCACTGCTGCATGCAAGGGATTGCCCAGCAGACTTGTTTGTTCTGGGTTGATTTTCTTTTGCACAGTTTAGGCATCTAAGCTCCATCCACTGCCAGCTTTTTTATCCTTCTTCACCCCTTATCTACTCTTTTGTAACCTTGGGAAGCAATTTGTTACGCATGTGAATGTGCAGAAAATACTCAGTGCTGATTCCCTACAGTAGAGCTGTTACTTACAGCTGTCCTTTAGTTTGAGTGAAGTCCTTCACATTATGCTCAAATTAACCAATGTTCCAACTGAATTTGATGTTATCTCTCTTTTATTGATGTGAATTATTTATAGCAGAACCGTTGAATCATCAAAACGTGATTCCAGAGACTATTATTTATGCTAAGATATTAATCCCATGTTCCTGTTAAGATTTATCCCTCTGTTCATTGTTCTGGATTCCTGAATTAAATTTAATTATTCCATATTTCTCTTTTGCAGTTGTAAGTGCTCCTAGGTTCGCATAGTAGAAATATTAGATTGTGACCGTGTTGAGGTCAACCATAAAATCTGTCTTTCCTTCTTACCTGTAGGTGTGGATTTGAATTTGTATCGCAACCAAAGATAGCTCGCGGTTAGCTCCAGGGTTAAAGATAAACCTCTTCTTTGCGTGGAATATTTCTGCATGTGTAGATACAATATTTGGATTGGTCCAGATAGAGACTGTCACATTCGTTCTCTCCAAAGGTGACTTTTTGGCTGTTGTTGTTTCCTGTGTAAATAAGTTTATCCTAAGGGGGAAAATAAAGTGTTCTTCAGTTAAGGAAATGTGCAGAAACTGCCTCGCAGAGGAAATCCTTAACCTGGGTAGTAGAAACCGTGCTTACCTACTCCGCTCCTTCCCCAATCAAATAGTAAGTCGAGAGAAGTCAATCTACGGCAAGTCACCTTTCTTTGTATATTCACTGTGGTGTGGGTTTTTCCATCTGAGTCTTGCAGAACAAAATTGGTTGATGGGCACAGGTTAGCCAGCATTAAGCTGCTCCCCAAAGGGCGAGAGCGCCCAAGCGATAAGGCGGGAGAAGCCCAACAGTTCTGCTGCTCACCAGGATACTTCTACCTGAACTGCCTACCTGTGCCTCTTCTCTTGCACTCCTCCTTCTGCAGGATAAAGCTTTTTTCTCTCCAGCACACAGTTCCGTGGTTATTTTATAAGTAGCTTCTTGGAACACGTGTTTCCTTTCTCCCTTCTTTTTTCCTCTTGCTCAGCACCAAGGAGAAATGTACTGTTGGGGCTGGTTTGCAGAAATCCACGTGCAGCCTGGAGGTAGCATCCGCAGCCTGCGTTGTATCAGCTGAGGGAGAAGGTGTTTGAAGATGTGCCTGGGGCAGAAACACGGGCTGTGCATGTTCCGGGAAATCCCAGCAGCCAGAAGAAGCAGTGTTGGATGAATGAGTTTGAGCATTATGGGACCATTGCAAAGGCAGGTGCCAAACTTCTTCTCTATCTGGTAGCCTGGAGGATTTTGCAACTTCAGGGTGAAACGTGCCTGCATTTATTTTCCTGCATTGTCTTCCCATGAGCAGAAGCCAACAGAAGTGAGGACATGGGTCTGTGATTTCTCTCCCTTGCTTCAGGAAGGAAGTGAAACACAAACTTAAACTTACTAACATAAACAGATGAATTGTAAATGATCGAGGAGGTAATTTATCTTCCTGGGCTCTGCAGGCTGGACTGGGTGGCTCGGCACTGTTGTGCCCTGGCCCCAGCCTGGAGTCCAGGCTGTTCTGTTCCCCTGGACCATCCTCTGTGTCTGCCCTCTCCTCTGAAGTCAGCAGGGCTCCTGCACTCCCAGGGTCTGCAGGTTATGGCAGTGCACTTTGTTTTGTGCAACTACAGCATTCGCCACAAGCACTCTTGCAGATGATTTTAGGACCTTTTGTAATAAGTATTGTTTTCTTGCAGTCGTTTCTGTATCTTTGTATTCTAGTCAAAACCCCCATCTCTTGCACTGTTAGTAATGATGCTGTGGCAGAGAGATCCCCCCGGCTTTATTAGACCCAGATTTATGCAGTGCTTCTGTTTTGAATAATTCAAGACGGGACCTAAACCGGGGCTCAGGATAAAAGCCACCCATAAATGTAAGGCAACCCAGGTGTAAAAGTTTGTAGCCGTGGTTCTAGTTCATCTCTGGCTTTTATCTGCACATGTGATAAAAAATAAAATTTACAAAAAAAACCAAACAAATCCTGATTTACATATAAAACAACTCCCTCAAGAATTCTTCCTTTGGAGTGCACATATATTCACATACTAGGATTTGGAAAACCCTTTGGCTTTAGGTGCCTATAGGTGGTTCCTCGGGAAGCGCACATCCAAAGCGGGGTAGGACCTTCTGTTTATATATGAACATCATCTAACCTCTAATGTTTGATTGCCCTTCATTTGTTCTGAGAATAGAACTTAAACTGATCTTCCTCCAGGGTGGCAGAGTTAAACAGCTTCTGATCCCATCCCACGGAATAGCAGTAGTGCCAGCCAATAAAGTGCAGCCCATTTACAATCATTCCTAATGACTTAAAGAAGGAAGAATGTCACCCAGAAGAACCATTTCTGCATTTTAAAAGATTTTTCTACAATATTTTCCTGTGAATGATGTGCTAGATGCTAGCCCTTGATCTTCAAATCATCATTGTCTTTTCAGTGATAAATGGCAGAGCTCTGCTCTGTTTGTGTGTCAGTGCCTGGGTGTGGTGTTTGGCTGGATGACAGATTCCCTGCACTTTCAGAAAACGCTTAACTGTTCATTTAAATGGTTATGCAGAATATGCAGGTAGTCATATGTATTCTTTTTTGAAGACCTTACTTGACCATTTGAAGCATGATGCAGCACTGGGATTAGATGAGCATTACTCTTGTCGATGAGGCTTCCATCTTTTGCAGTCGTGGTAGGCAGGTTTGGGTTTCCATTTGCCTTTTTTTTTTTTTTTTTTTTTGAGACACAGTATACAACTTGTTTGCATTGTGGTATGCAAACAGGAATAATATTTAAGACATATAGTACTTTACATATTCAAAACACTGTGGAGGCATTTACAGTCGTTCTCACAACACCCTTGTGAAGGAGGTGAATATTGTAGTTAGTACTTTAATGCGGTTTTGCACAGGAGATAACATATTGCAGTATTGCCAATGCAAAACAAGCATCAGACCTCCCAAACGGAGGGTGATGTGAAGGGACCTGACACATTGAACATTGTTTATATTTGTATCCTAGTTTGTGAGCTTTCAGAGATGACTTTTTCAAGTTTTCTTGACAGTGAGGAATACTAAAAAAACTCTTTGCTTTTAATGAGCGATGAAATGATGTCACATTTTTCCTGAGGCTGGAGCCCCTCAAATAAATAACAAAAATTCACGAGACTTACAGGCAGGGACTGTGTCCTGTGCCTGTGAAGTTGGTAGAGATATTATCATTGAATTTGGTAGGATTTGTATCACACCCATGTCTCCTGGGTAGAGCTGAGTCCAGTCATGATGAAAATATCAAGTTTCATGATTTGCAATAAATTAATAAAAGAATCATATTAAACCCATGTGGAATTACTGGAGATTTCCATTTCTACCAGGAAAGAATAAGTGAAACAACAGCTGACCCATTTGTGCACTCACGGGAAATGAGTGACCACAGAGGGAAACCAGACATCCTGTAATCTGTGGTCCATCGGAACTCTTTATTAAAAAGAGAAAGATATTTATCCATTCTGTTACCCTCCTGTTTTTATATATATTTGAAGGCATATGTGTAGTCATTGGTACTAATGAGCTTATCAGAGTCTTCAAAGTGTTTTCAAAATAAACTAGACAGAGTTTACCCAGGCTGTCCTTGAGGCAGCTTTTTTTTCTTTGTCTTTTTTTTTAAATAGATGATTGTATTTCTTGCTCTAAGGTATTTATGTGATCTCCAATACTGAGTACTGATCTTCAGTAAATCTCCAGGAATATAGATGGCACAGGGCAGAAACGACTGATTGGAAGAGTGGGGAATTGAGACCTACTCTGACATCCTGAATCCTAAGCAAGTATCCAGCCTCCTGCAGTTATTGCTGTCTCATAATATTCGTGTGGCTATATTCAGAGGCAGATGAGCCTTCCCTCCTGTGCAACACTCTAAAAGTAATTTAAGCTTATGAAACAAAACAAGTGTTCCACAATTATTAAGAGTTTATCATTTACTTTTCATAATTCTGCCCATCATAGGGAAGGATTTCAGCAGCTCTGTAGAATTACAGCAATTTGAAGGATGCCACGCTCTTAGTATCAGTTTTAGCAGACTGAATCTTACTTCTCTGATTCTGTAAATGTGAGTCACACATTTCTATGGACTTTGCTCATCACTAAGAGAAGTAAATGAAAAAATTGTCTTATAACGTAAGGTCTTTCAGCTCCGTCTACAGCAGAGAATGTAGTTACACCCGTGTCATCGATTAGGGGACTCTTCCCATTGCTGCAGTCTGTATAGCATCAGGATTTAGCATTTAAACTATATTTAAGTAACTGATGTATAAGACAAAGGAAATCATGCAGTAACTGGATTGCCATTCTACTTTTAGCTCAGCATGCTTGTTGAATAAGGGCCAAACTTACTCGTTTCCTGGCGTTTCCTTTATTGTAGGCTGAGGAGCGGCGAATATCTTTGTGCAGTTGGCGGTTTCTAGCATTTCACTTCACTGAATTCTCTGTTCCCTGTTGTCTCGTACAGACTGTCAACCATTTGTATTTCTGGGTTGGAACTAATCAGACCCATCTGGTCTTGCTGACAGTGTGAGCTAGGAGAATAGCTCTGTATGATGATACAAGATCCTGGAACTCGGGACATGGAGAAATTTACTGCCTCGCCTAGTCCTGTTTTATAATAATCTGAATAGTGCCACAGCGCAGCTCATTTTCTCCTTTGTTTTTTTAATCAAAGAAAGCAATTATCTGTCAGAGCACAAATATAGGAATGCTAAGCAATCCATACATTAAAACATTTCCTTCTTGCTTAAGTTCTTTGCGTTCATACTGGATGGAGAATTTTGTGCTGGAATGAGTCTTTCAGCCACAGAATAAATTGGAAACTGGATAAAGAATAACGATTGTCTTTTCACTGTTTCTGATATCAGCTCGTAAATGAAGGTTGGTAGTGTAAGAGCTCCTGTTGGCTAACCTGTGTTGGAAAGAGCATCCAGGCGGCTCCTACATTACTAAAAGAATGCCAAATCAAAAGCAGTGCTGCATATTGTATGAAATGTGTGTACCTGTGAATATTTGAATTATGTGTTCATTATACGTTAGGGAGAGAATTCAAGGAAAATCAACGTTTGTATTGATTTTGGGACCAGGGAGGGGTTGGGGAGGGTTATCTGAATAATTCTATTATTCACCTTTCTGTTGGAAAATTAAAGTGGATAGTGCAAAGAGCACTACTGAGAGAGATAAATGAGATGCTTCATTTTGGGCTGAAATCCTGTCTCAGAAAACTGTTGATATTATGTGTCTCAATTCCTTATGTACTTAGTAGAGTTATCTGCATAAAATATTCTTTATATTCAAGAGTCACTTCCATCAGCCCTCTAATGATATCAGAGGATGATTGTGCTCCCAATTTATTTCAGTGGGTGTACACAAATACTCCTGTTGTGTAAGATCATTAAATTGCAAAGGGTGCATTTGCTGATTATGTAGGACGGATTCCATTGCAGCGGCTCCAAACCTTGCAACCTTGTTCAGAGCAGTAAAATAAAGCTGTAAGATGAAGAGAGACATTGTTGTCCTTTGAACGAACATACTGAGCAAGAATGGAATCTGTAATTGAACTTCTACCAGCACCTTTGCCAATGTCGTGTCAAAGGTACATAATTTGATAAAGCCAGTTACATGCCTTCTCACAAATCGTGAGGAGGAAATGCTGTGCTGGAGGTTTGCTGGAGGACTTAGGGACTGTACTTAAAAGTGTGGGATCAGAGCTTTGCAGGATCCAGAGGGGTGTTTGTGTCCCTATTCCATCATGGCTCTGCTGTGCAGTTTGGAAGTCGTTTTAGTACCAGTGTCTCTGTCAACATTAACACTTTTTAGTGATAAACTTGGAGAAAAAAAAAAGAAACTTAAAAAGGCCAAAATCTCAATCACCAACAGAGAGAAAAACTAACCTGACTGTGAAAGGGGAAGGAAAGGCAGAGGAAGCAGAGAAGTAAAGGAAATAGAAACCTCAGGATACCGTGCTGCACAGTAAAATTCGGAGGCAGAAAGGTAAAGGAGGGAGAGCAGAGTTTGCTCATCTGACACGGCAATAAGAAACAAGAGCACCAGTCACAGCTACAGAGCTACCTTACCACAAATTTCTCAGCTTTTCTGCTCCTGCCCCAAAATCTGTTAGGGAATGTGAAGAATATTTGTTCATGCTGTAGGAAGGGATGAAAATAAAGTGTTATATGGGTGAACAACAGCACTGGTGGGAACAGGGCACTGAAGGAAGAAGTAAGGTTTTTGCAAGAGCTTTTTGGCAAGAATACATCCCCAAAGATTTTCTGTACATGTGAATATCCCATTTTCCTCATCCTACAGAGAAGGTGGTACTGGTAAAAAAACCTCAAACTACTTTTGAGCATCTCAATGGCATTTTCAAGTTTTTAAAGTCCTGTTTCAAATAAGTTCTTACTCGAGTCAATAGAAATTTGCTTTAGTCCTAACACTGTAAAAACTAGGTAAGCACTTTGAGATTTGCCCCGTTGATTTTGCCAAGTTTTGGTTGAGTGAGAACTTAATAAAGATTTTGGATTGTGAAGATTAAGAGCTGACTTTTGACATCCTGATTCAATTTCTAGCCAGTCATTTTACGGATTAACTCCCATTGAGTTCAGAAAAGGACTGAGTCAGGATCCAGCCCTCAGCCCACTGCCAAGAGTCGATGGCCGCTGCCTTTAATCTGCCCATCGAGCGAGGGCTGCAAAACTTCAGGGGAGAAGTGACAGTCACTGTTTCTGTGACAAGTTTGATCATGGGGCAGGGGTTGTGCTGGCTTCAGGCCACAGAGAACTAAAAGGAGCCGAAGCAGAGAGAGGGAGGAGGAGGACATTTGGTCCCTGGAGGAGAAAGGGCATTTTCTGGGCCACAGCACAACCCTTGTGTTGAGTGGCAGAGGAGAATGGCAGGGTAGTTGCTGCAGTTACAGGCACGATGGTTAGCCGGTGTTGGGTTAAATCCCAATGTGCAGAAGGGAAAAGGGCTGTGCAGGGGTTGTGCCTGTGTTGGCAGGGGACAAAAGGTACGAGGAAGGTGAGCTGGAGGTCTTGCCATGGCAGGGAGAGTTCAACACACTGATCTGCACCATCAGCTGCAGAAATGGGTCCACGGTTGGAGACCAGTGAGCGGAGAACTTTCTATTTATCTGTAACCCAAGCTAAGCATTGCAACCTCAAAGGGATTCAGGAGCCCAACAGTTTCTTACATACTACTGGAGGCTACCTGTCTGAGGGGGTCCCTGCAGTGGGGATGGTTGGTATCCGTGAACTGCACGCGGGGCAGCTGGCTGCTGTGGCTCTCCTCCTTCAGGGATGTTGTCCCTGCACTGGGCAGAGGTGCTGACACCCCCCTGGTCACTCTCCACACCCCTGTAATGCACAATACAGGTACTTCAAAAGTCCCCATCAGCCTCCTCCAAAACGGAGGGGCATCCAGGACACAGCTACTAGTGCTGTAAATATTCCTCCTTCCTTCCAAGGCAGAAATCAGACTGTTTTCATATGGCTTCCAGAGTTGCTTTCATCACCATTCCTCCTTTTCTATTATTTTATTTCATTTCATGTCTTTTTAAAATCACTTATATCTAGCCATTTGAGCACAATCAGATATATCCAGGATATTTCCTGGAAGATGCCCATCCAAGTTTGGGAGGATATCACGTAGCATTTCTACAAGTTCTCATATATGGAAAATATATTTGGAAAGGGTGGAAGATCTCTAATTTTAAGGGGGGTGTGTTGTTTTTTTTTTTTTTAAAGCAAGGCTGCTTGGCTTGTGGTAGAGACTAATAACCAGCAAGATTTTGTTTAGAAACATGAATTTTATTTTTGGAGTTACATAAGCACGGCATAGTTTCTTAAACATTTTAAATCAATTTTCTTTGTGCTCTTAGAATTCAAAAACCACAAAATGGATTTCTTTCAAGTTTCTTGTATGCCAAGGTTCAGCCCAGAGGGATTTTTTTTTTTTTTTTTGTGGTTTAGAATAGGGTTTTGTAATGAAAAGCCTGACAGATCCTATACTGTACTGTCAGTAGGTACAGTAATATATAGTATGAGATTAACTCGTGTTTTAATGAAGTATCTTGAACAGAATAAAGGGAGCATTTTAAAAGTTTTAGTTAAATCTCTGTTAGTTTGGTTTGACCCAGTGTTAAAAGAATACACCTTCATTTGTTTCTGCGGTTCCGTCAAGTGAGAGCATAAGTAGCAAAACTGTGATGATATAGGGAGCTTTCGCCTTTCATATGGTTAAATATTTCAGTACTCTGTTCCTTACAAAGGTTGATTCCTTTTGAAAACGTAGCTCCTCTGTCAGCTTCTCAGAATAATAAAAATGTGCTGGATTTCTTTGTGTAACATATCCCTTCTTCACCATTCCTTCCTTAAAAAAAATAAAAATAGGGCATGGCCTTTTCTTCTCTCCGTTTCAAACCCTGGCAGTTTTTTGCTCGCTGCCGCTCAGCAAATGTGGCCCTGGAGCGTGGCCGTTCCAGAACAGGGTGTGAGGAGGATGCTGTACACCTTGCTTATACACCGGACACCGTGCTGGCATGGGGCTTGGGCTGACATGGCAGCGCGGAGTCCCGCTTCCTCGCGAGCTGTTCACAGGCTGCAAAACTCCAGTGTTTGTTTCCTCAACTTGTGCTTTCACTTCTGCACGCGTGTGATTGCTGCTTTGCTGTGCGTGTTGGATTGCTGAAGGATTTTAAGTTGTTCGTTATTAGGAAGTTTGTATATATGCATTGTATGCATTCTAGTTGCATGCATTGGCGCACAAACGTGTGTATATATATAAAAATATTTATATGTATGTTTCTTTACATGCCTTTGTATTTTATGTCCAAAGTATCTAGTACTGGCCATTGGCAAAAATAAGCTGCAATTCATGGCAGGACCTTTGGTCTGATCCAGTGTATTAAATCTTACGGGACATAAAGCTTGATAAGATTTGTGAGAGCTCTGATTACTTAGGCAAGAAAGATGCCTGGAGTTAGATTAGTGAAGACTATAAACTTTCATTCTTTGGAGCAAGCTCTAATTAAGGGAGTAATGAGCAGCATTCTTGTGCTGATGATATCTTCCGTAACTGACTGCAGGGAGGTTGTTAGATGGGCTCTGCAGCACGGGGGTGGACTGCAGCTGGGGAGGAGGTTCTAGACCATTGGCCTAATCTCAAGTGGCAATTTCTGCCTTACAGTTCACACGATGCACTCAAATATCAACCGTATTAGCATTACTGTAGAGTAACTTCATGCAGAGTTATTTCACCTTTACCAAAACCAGAATCTAGTCCATACTCGGCGGAACAGGAGCAAAATCCTGTGTGCCGTATCCTTTGTGTTGCAGATATGTAACAGCCATTGGGCACCCAGGTGATTAAATGTGCTCTGAATTGATCTTTTAATTTTTTATGGGTCTTGTAAAAAGCAAAGCCCTTTTTCCGTGTTTCTGCTACCATGGATGTCCGATCCCTGTTACACATCCACATTGACTTTGAAAGTGGAAGCTATAGTATTATGTAATCTTGTCTTGAAGGCAAATATTAGCTAATTTAACCAGATATAATCTACCCCCATACGTCTACACTACTCACCATTGAAGCAGTGCTTTTAAAAGCTTTCTTAAAATAAACACAAATTTTAAATTGTGTGTTTAGCTCACAGTGAAATAACTAGCATTGAACTTCAGCGTTGGTTTCCCAGTGCCATGCACTGCTGATTTACTGAAGTTGGACAAAGTAATTCCCATCAGCACTGATTGAGAATGTCCATGTTTTGCCTTTCAATTAATTATGAAACAATCTGTTGTCAGCACTCCCAACAGATAGTGAGACTTTGCCATTCAGAGTTAATGTGGATGAATGTGGATGTACTGAGACACTGGGAAAAAAAGGCTGTAATGAAATTCAGCCTGAACTGAACTGCAGAAAAAGGGCGAAGGAGAGGAGAAGAAAAGAATGAGCACATTGAGATCCTGGACAAATAGAGAGGGGCTGATGAATCGTTCAATTCAAGCAGGCAGCATGGCTGCTGAGCGTGGAGGGACTTGGCATGAGGAGCGAATAACGTAAGATCTCTCAGTGAGCAAAGTCCATCTGGGCCCCATAAATGAGCTGGGCTGGGAGCGGTGGGAAGCCGAGAGCTGCTTTCCTGAGCTTGTCACCAAGATCCTGGTGTGTTCGCACGTTCATCAGCTTCCAGGTGCTCATCTGCGATAAGGACATACTAGCAGCAGCAAAAACTTTCAAACCAGATAATGTTCATGTAGCTCCATCATTGTAATATCTCTTTCATTAATGTTTGTTTCTAACTACTCCTCCCTCAGAGTGCATTGAGGAATTACACGAATGCAGATCAGCGAAGAGATCCATTGATGCTGATTGCTGATGTGCTGAAACGTGTGAGCCCCAGGAAGGGGCTGTGTTTCCTGCAGGCACGCTTGTCCCTGCAGTGTGCGTGCGGGACGTGTGTTCCTCCCTGTCTGGAGTTAGGCAGACGTGTGGACACGTTTAGCGTTCATCCGGCTGTCAGGAGAGATTCAGTTCCCCAAGGATGCAGGCAGGTACCTGGTGGGATTTGCAAAACGCCAAAACCAGGTGGCTTCCTGACACCCGGTGAAATGAGTCTGATCAGGTACATAATTCACTCATTACAAGGCGCTGGGCTGAGGCTTTGGGCCACCAAAAATGCTCTTTGAAAATCTGACCCCAAAAGTCATCTAATATATGACTTAATTGCACATCGGAAATTTTGAAGACTTAGCCTGTGCTGTATGCACTGCACGACCCAGATATTGCATGAGTTTGCTTGCTGATGGTATTTTTCCCTCAGTAACTTTAGAAGTCATTTTCATTCTGTATTTTTAATGCCACAGTGCCTGCTGAGAAATTAGCAGAAAGCCATGCGGTCCATCCATCATTGTTGGTGTTTTTGTTGTTTTTTTCCTCCTCACATTGTATATTGAAACCCATAATTAAGACTAATCTTTTAAATGCCTTTGTAGAAGAGGAACACAGCAGGCACAGAATGGACTTTTTATTAAAATTAACAAAAGAAATGAAATTTGTACATAACATGTAATTGCTGAACATAGACTTAATAATTAAAATTACTTCTGTAAGCCTGCTCTTACGGATATTGAGTAAATAAAATTGCTATTTGCTGGTAGATCAATATTTCTGTTCACAACAAAAATTTATAATTTAGGATAAACAGTTCTTCCATTATAGACTCTGAAATTCAGTGGAATATGTTCAGCATGTTAACAGCAAGAAAAATAATTAAGAATCACCAGCAGTTGGGTAGAACTGTGTATTTATAGTTATAACTGGGCAGGAGAAATTCTCTTTTCAAGGAGAGGAAACTATTCAAATACTAAAGTGTACTAGCCACCTTTTGGGACATGGATACACCCTCTCTTTAAGCACGTGCTTATCTGCTGTCCTGGATCTGATTAGTGACCTGTGCTGAATGAATCAGAGCACACGCCGGTGCATTTTATAACTGTGAAAATGATGCAATTTACAGCTATCGAGGGAATGACGGTATAAATAAGCATTGATTTGGGGTTTTTTAACCTCTCCAATTTAGCATTTAACAGTCCAGTTTTTCATAACCAATAAAACTGCTTTGGGTTCTTATTGATATTGATCATTCCAGATTGTGTTTTAATATTCTGGAAGAATTAAAAGATGTTTTTATCCCTCTTATGTCTATAGCTTTACTTAAAAATCAACTCCAGATTTTAATCTTCTTAAGAAGACATGAATGTTCAAAAGAGGGATTGGGTGACTTCTCTCTTGGGTGGTACGAGTTGATTATCCTGCTGATTGCCATTTCTCCCTGTTAAATGGTTTTAGTGACTACCTAGGAGCTGGAATGTCCCCGATGTAGCTTCTTAGCAGATGATGAATGCCTTTTATAACATGCCCTTCGTAGGGGCTTAGACAGCCTGGAAGGATTCACAATAATACCTCAAGATTACTCCGAGCACCCATACATGCCAGCAGACCAGCTTATGTTTATTCATCTTTCATGAAGCATGTGTAGCCAAGGAGAGCAAGGTTGCTTTATGATTCACCAGGGTCGTTTCACATCAGACAAGTCCAAGACCTTTGAGTGTATGATGTGCTGCTACTATGTGCAAAGATTACATTTTTAACTGGCACAGACTGTTGTCATGTGTCATTTTTTCCCTTTTCCCCTTCACCATCTCTTTTTTTTTTCATCTTTTTTTCCCCCTCTGAATCCTCCAAGATTGTACTATTTTACAGTGAGCTGTATTTTTGAATGGAGAAGCTAACGTTTGACAGAGGGGCAACTTGATGAGGATCAATTGCTCTAAGCAACCCTGTTAAGGTTATGGTCATTGCAGAAAGGGACTTTAACCCCCAGATAGGTGTCATGGAGTTGCAACCTTGAAAATCGCTTTCTTGAGGTGTGCTGCTGCGGTTTCAGCAAGGGGTGTTAGTTGACGTTGCGTTGTTCTCTTTGCTCAGTGACGTGGCACTGGGAAATGCAGGGATCTGCAGGACACTTTGCGTAGCTCTCAACAGAGGGATTTTCGTGCGGGAAAGCTTGGAAATGTTTGTCCAACCTTTATGACATGGTCAAGTCCTGTAGATGGCTTGGTCCTGGAGTTGAGGGCTGGCACAAGTGTTGTCTTGTATAGGAATGAACCTGCCCATGTCTCAGAATTTTCCTGAGGGGTTGAGGACAAAAAGAAGGGAAGCATATGGCCAATAACTGCAGGTATATTAACTAAATTACTAAAATTAAGTGCTTTGTTAGCATCCCATCTGTATTGGGCCATTGTGCACAGTGATTTGGAGATAAAGGCTCAAGAGTTATGTTGGTGCTCTATGGGGACCTTGAGGGCTGATAGCCACAGTCTGGATGTAGGTTAGGAAAAGATCCAGTTGTGAGGGTATCTCACCGCCTTTTTCTACAGCATTTATAGTAGGTACTCTTGATTTTGCTGGGATAAAGCCACGGAGTTAGTGAAGTTACAATTACTGCTTTACAGCTCTTGTCAGCTCTTGAAGAATAAATATGTGAAATGGAACTTTTTGCTTGAGAGTCTCTTACCTTCCTGGAGTGAATATCTGCCATGGCGTTTACTCGTTCTGTGGTATTGTCTGGGAAACTTTTCCTTTATTCTGTATTCTTGATATTTTCTCTTCTGAAAAAAAAAACCAGCAAAACGCAAGCAAAGAAAAAAGAAGGCATCTCAGCCCTGACCTCCTTCCCCTACCAACACGTTGAAAGGCTTTAATGAAAATAGCTTTTGGCAGCTGTGTTTGAGTGACCAATGTGGAATGGGATGTGACACTGGAGCATAAACAAAACGTATAAATGTATGCAGGATGCAGTACTACAGCTGGAATAAAAGATTCAGATGCCTCTTCTTTTTGACACATTGCATTGTAAGGTCACAAACCAAGCTGGAGATGCAGCTGGAGGAATGAAAATGTCTAGGTTGATGTAAACTGGTTTTAACCCCCTCAGTATTTCAAGATAAAGAGCATTAACTTGGAGGAAGCACATTCTCGCTTTACATTCAGCCTCTCTGCTTCCTGTAGAGTATTTTAAATCTTAGGGGCCTGAGCCAGCCAAAAATTAGGGAATAATGGTGGTATCAGCAAGGTTGTTTCATGGTGTTGATCTCTTAAAATTAAAGGAATTCTTGGTGAGTGACCAGCAGCTTGCCTTTTTTATTATTATTGACAGATTTTCATTGTATTAATTCTAAAATTCTTCCATGAAAATTGGCATGGTAAGATCAAAATCAGTGCTGTGAAAAAAAGCAAGCTTTTACAGTTCAGTCTTTTTCTTTTTTTTTTTTGTACCGGTAAGAAAAGATGTCATTAGGAGGACTGGCAATTTTCACCTCAAATGAAATGTCAGATCTAATATTTCATAAGAGTGTCTATGTCTTTGTTAAGGTCTCATTATCTCGTGAACATGTGGACCAAGTCCAAAAGAATTATATCTTTAATATTTGTCTATCAGTCTTATGTCCTTTCTGCTTCTAACAAAGTTGAGACAGGGAGGGTTTGTTAGTGCAGGGGTTAGTTCATTAGTTTGATTCGGCATGTCTTGGATTCACAGTGCTTTCAAGAGACATCATGAAATAAATTCAGAATGTGTTACGAGGATGCCCACAGAGCAAATAACATGGGCAAATTACCTCACCGCTAAAGGGAAAATAAAATCACATATCTACTGCAGATAATATGACAAAATAGAGCAGAATGCAGGGGGGAAATCTCCTGTAAATACTGCACATTCGTATTCATGTGTTTTACATTAAAGCAGTAGAACCCTTATAAAACTGCGCTTATTAAAATAAAACATTTCTAAGAAACAAAACAAATAGCTAAGTGCTGTGGAAGCAAACTGAAGCCTTGAAAGCAGTGCTTCCTGAAAGAATAATCTTCTTACGTAACGTAGAGTGGCTTTTAATTATCTGCACAACTCCAGCGAGTGGAGCGGCGGTGAACTTGGTAATATATGGCACCATTTAAGTTTTAAGTGCTATGCGTTTGGCAGCAACAGTATTTTAAGTAAGATGGCATCTTTGTGAATTTTACTACATGTAATTAACTTGGAAATTCTCCTATGCGCTGGTAGCTGTTTTGAAAATGTATCCATATGGATTAGTGTTGCATGCAGCAGGTATTAGCTTGGGTAGAGCAGCTCCCAAAATCAGTTGGTTTGGGTAACATGTATGTGTGTGTGCGTGTGTGTTCTGAAAGGAATTCATGAAATTGTCGTTTCTGGAAGGATGGATTTGCGGCTGGATTTAGAGAAACTGGCAGTGAGTTTGAAGTCTGAGAAATGCTATCCTGTAATGGTAAGACTGTATTATTTTATTATGGGTCTCGCAAATTCAGAGTGCAATGAGGGTTATAGAGATGTTCCTGTTGACTTCAGCAGCAGCAGGATTGGGTCTTCAGAAGTGTGTGTGGGAATAATCTCTATGGAGAGCTCATTTACAAACATTTAGACTCATGGGGCATGATTATTATTCACATATAACTGATGAACATGCAAGCGTATGGGAACTTATTGCTCTTACTTGTTTGCCATATAGGAACTGACTTTTTTTTCCATCCAAAAGACGTCTGTGCCACATGTCCTGGTGAAAGTCCCGCATGAGGCCAGAGGGGCTTCATCTAGGAGAGAGGAGGAATGCAACTTGTCCATCTAGACGTGTTATTTCCTGCCCAGACAGATTCATTTGGGGACTTTGGAATGCAAATTAGGTACAGGCCTTATTAATGATATATGAGTAAACATACAATTCTAGCTGAAAGTGTGTTCCCGTTTCTTTGGTTATTTTCTGATTGAAATGAACTCCAAACCAAAGTAGGACACCATTATCTGTGGCGAGGCTGCCTTTTCCTATTGCAAACACTAAGCATTCATTTATTAGAAAGCATTTATTTAAATATCCAATTAAAACTAGGCATCGTTGTACTGTAAATAATGTTAAAACTGGCAGAAGATGGGAAGTACTTAACCACATGCAAATTATGAAGGATGGCGTTCGGGGCAAAAATTTCATTTGGGGCTTTGCTTTGGAAAGGAGCATTTTTAGATATATCTTCTAAGTGCCAAAATCTCAGGAGGAAGAACATCAGGCACCCCAACTGCTTGGTGTTTTTGAAAAGCTCTCCAAAGACTTGATTCCTTAGAATTCAAATGTTAAAATAGTGCAGTCATCAGTCTGGGGATTAGCATGTACACATACTGTAGCTAGGTTTTTTATGTGATCTTTTCTATAGTTGATGAAAGTAGTGAGAGGAAAAGAGTCATCTCAAAAAATAGTCGTCTTCTGCTGTGATTCCTCTGGCCATGCTTACAGGGATCTTCTGAAACTCCTGCAGCAGCTGGATGGCCATGGGTGAGATCCTACAGGCGTGCAGCCTCCCTTCTGGAGGTGAGTGGGGCTGACAGCAATATTCCTCCTCACGTTCCCAGTGGGATTCTTGTTTCTTCCTCTTTCTCACCAGGGAGAAAGGAAAAGCCAGTGATTCCTTTGCAGTGGAGTCCCTAACATTTATCTGGTGGGGCAGGTACCACCCACCTGGGGCTGAACATCTCCCAGTTGCTTTCGTAGACTGAATATTCCCAGGAGAGGATTTGCTGAAATGACTTAGGTTCTGCTGTTAACACTAGGAAGGGCTGTTCCTCTAAATGCAGGAGACTGCTCTGGATTTTTAGTTCTGTCTTCCATGCTTTGGATTTCTATAAAATCCTGTAGATAAGCTGCTATTCTGCTTTTTCTTTCTTTATGTAAGGAGGAGGGGGGAAAAAAAAAAAGTCAGTGTTGACCCAGGGTCAGAATGTTTACCTTTGCCTCAGCACTGCCTCCACATGTGCTGAAAACTGCAGATTTGCAAACCCTCACTTTGCAGGTGCAAAAAAACCCCCCAAAAAAACAGAAACCCTGCTAACATTTTGACATTTTTGGAAATCCTTTAAATAGCCTCACACCTACATGCCCCAGAATTTTCTCCTGGATTAGCACGACACGTAGTTTCTGCTGATGTTTATGCTTATTTTGGGGTTCTTCCATGGGTCGGTGTTAGTGCGTGTGCAAACACAGATGCAGGCTGATGCAGGAGAGTGAAAATCCATCCCTTCTCCAGGGTAAGCTCTTTCATTTCCTGCAGACGATATTTGAATTTCTTATGAAATGTAATGGGACTTTGCACTTCTGGAAGCCAGTACATACCGCCTACTTGGCTTTTGTTACAGTGTGAGGGAAGCATTAGCAAAATCATATTTCATGAGGTGAAGAAGAACCTGTGACATCCTGACACCCACGTACCAGGAGAAAAAAAAAATAGTCTAGATATATAATTTTACCCTCCTAAAAAAAAAGGAAAGAAAGGGAAAAAAAGCCCACCTCCATCACACTTTTTTCCAGTGTATTTTGTGTTTTTATATTCAGTGTAATTGGGAGAGAAATTTATCTTTTGTCCTATTTGGTGGCAATGTCCCATTGACATAAGTGGTATCAAAATGTGGCCATTGATTTAGAGCATCCACATTTCCAGAAATTGGATGTGGGAAGAATATGCCTTATTGTATAATAATCACAGACTCTCTATGCAGATGTAACATTGTCATTCTTGCAGTAGTATCTTTTGTTCTGTAATACACAGTGGAATGGGAGATATAATTTAATGTGAATTACCTACAAATTGTATATGCTGCCAGTAAGTAGCTCTTTGCAGTACCTGGTATGAATTTTCTCTCACTGACAAACTGAACAATGTGTCTTCTCTGAAACTTAAAAAAAAAAAAAAATAATAATCTGATGCGGTAGAATACAGTTCAATTGTGAGGTGGCAAAATGCATTAGGCAATTTCTCTGTCTATCTTTTTTCTTCCCTCCCTGCATTTTTTTATATATATATATCTATGCTTCTAATGTTAATTTGACATAATTAGTAGTCACCTGAGTATCTTTTAAAGTTTGAGTACAAATGCCCCTAAGCGGAGCACACCCATTTGCAAACATTCCTGAACTGCTGTCTGTCAGCTATCAAGCGTACGGTGCAGGGTCTCGGCAAAAGGAGCATTTGTCCATGAATATGCAGGAGCTGACTTCTCAGGATACATGGCAATGCACGCATGAAAGGATTGAATCCCTTAAAACTGGAACAATAGTTATCTCAAAAGAGGCAGGTTATTCTTCCATTAAACCATAGGGTGAGCTTGTAAATTTTGGAAAGCTGGGTGAAAGAATGGACTTTAATATAATCAGGTTTGTCATCTTGTCCCTACTGCAGTATAGAAGAGTTACTGGAGCTGAAAGTGTCCTTGTTGGAGGTACACACTGGTTGCGAAACGGCTTTCAATGCTGCTCTCCCCGCGGGCTGCCTCCTGGCAGTGGCTGGTGTGCTCCTGCTGCGGCTTGTTCTTGACTTGGTCTGGGATCCACCAAGAGCAGGAGCTGGGTCTGCTGTCCCGGTGGTGGGACGTGGGTCTGGGGACTCGTGAGCACATACAGTTAAATTGCTGTTAGTGCTCTGCCCCTTCTTTCTGTTGCACACATGGGCGAAAGGTTGATGCTGGTCTCCTGGGATCTGTGCTAAGGCACGTTACAAGAAGTCCTACGTAATGCGCAGACATGGCATTGGAAAGCCAAGAGTTTGGAGCGGTGTATCTAAAGACCAAGTGCAAGGCATCATGTAGCTGTGTGACCAGTGGCCGTGTTGAAGAACTCATTTCAGATGGGCTAAAACCAGTGTTGCAGCACGGCTCTACCACACAGCGGGTTCATGAACCAGGTTCCAGGGTTGGAGTTCACAACTCAGCTCTCGTGGGTTAGTTGAACGTCCTGCTGCCCCTGCATTTAATGCTGCTGCCTTGGTTGTGTCACTCTGGTGTGTCCAGATGTTATCTGGAGGCTACCAAAACATCGCTGATAAAGGGAGAGAACAAAATGGAGATTTTCAAATCATTATCCGTTAAATCTGAAATGAATTTCATGGACCAAGGAAAAGCCTTCAGGGCTTTCTCTGAATTTCTCAGGCTAGCTGCAAACAATGACAGTGTTAAGAACTCAAGAAAGGTCACAGTAATATTTTATAATAGCAAGTGTTAGGTAGCCTAAATGCAAGGGTTGGAGCCAGCTCTCCCCATAAATAATACATATAAACAGAAAACCAGGGGGAGACAAGAGGTCTGTGTTCTTCCTCCTAACGTGCAGCAGTATCGTTTTAACGGAAGAAAATTCAAATAGAAAGTACAGAAAGCATTGAATAGTTTTTCAAGCTGCTCTTGAGAAAGTCAATGTCTTTGTATGAAGATGGGAATGACAGCTCATAGTACATTAAAGTGAATAGAGCTCCCAAGTCATTCAGCAGTGGCAGAAATTCACTTAGGCTCAGTTTGATACAAGGCAATTTTTTTTTAGTTCCCACCGCACTGATTGTCTGGCTATATATGTGTGTGCTCTTGCTCTGTCTGCTTCCCTCTGCTGCTTAAGTGGGGTGTTCGTGTATGCACACATCCCATTTCTGACATTCAGGATGCTAAGAAACATTACAGTTGATTTCACTTGTACTGCTGAAAGTTACACATTTAAAATAACTTTCAAAAATAATATAAATAGACTGTTATGAAAGGCTCACGTTTATCATTATCCAAACCAAAAAAAAAGGAAAAAAGTGAAGACACAGTCTCACTTCCTTACATTTATTTTATTAAGTCCCCAATAGAATTGTAGAATTGTTTGGGTTGAAAGTGACCTTTAAAGATCATCTGGTCCAGCCCCCTGCCATTAGCAGGGACATCTTCAACTAGATCAGGTTGCTCAGAGCCCCGTCCCACCTGGCCTCAGCGCTTGTAAAAGTAGCTGATAGAAACATGGCATGATGACAAATGCTTGGTGGTTGGAATAAGCGTTCAAAATGATTGTGAAGCCTGACAAATAACATGAGCCCTAAAAATTTTTCACTTCTAGCTATAGGATCAGGAAGGCTACTGAGAAGAACAGGCATTTTGTAGGTTCTCCATAATTTTTTCAACCACACTAAGAGATGTGGAACCTCATGAGATGCTGTTACAGGCAGACATGCTTCCTGCCTTCAAGATTCTGCTTAATCTTGAATGTAAAATCCTTGACTGTCTTGTTTGCATTTGCGGAAAGCCAGCTGGAGTAAATTCAACTCTGTTACAATAAAAAATTTTTAGGCAAGGCTTCTCTCCAATAGTGTTCTTGCTGCACTTCTCGAAATCAAACCTTGGCAATCCATAAAATGGGAGAGACGCAAAAGTGGAATTTAAGATCTATCTGTAGAGGAAGGGAGCTTGGGGGTCTGATATTTTACATGTATTTAGACAGCGAGCTGACCTCTGTAATTATACCTGCACCAGGCTGTACACCGTGGTTTATGTGTGTCAGGTGTCCAAGGGCGTGGTTTGGCTGCTGGACCCGTACGGGCAAAGGGCAGGTTATAGATACTGAAACAGGTGCAAGGACAAAGCACGCGATGACTAATTTCTAGGATGCCCCTATAATTTCATGCATATTAAGCCAGTTATGCAAAATAGTTTCAGTACAGCCTTTCCATTTGGAAGCACAGATTTTGCACATTCAAGTCGATCCGTGAAAATGAAGCTCGTAGCTGTTTGTGCAGATTAGCATCTGAATATCAACCTACCCAGTTTTGGGGCAGAAAGGGAAATATCCCATGTGATTAGTCATAAAAGTAATTAGGTGGTTATTTTTAAAATTCCAGTGTCAGTAAGTTATTTTTGAAACAAAGTAATTCTATTTTAGTGATTTTAGTGGTTAAGTGAACTGCATTCACGTTCTGCTGCACGGTATTCCGTGTCCTGCAGAATTCATTTGCCAATGACTTTTAAACATCAGCAACTCTGTTATCCATTCCAGCATCACAGGAATTTGACAGAGGGTTCCAAGCAGGAATTATCTGATCCAGCAATATCAGGGTTAGGTTTTGTGGGGGTTTTTTCCAGGTGGAAGTAGACCAGTATGTTCTCAAATTGTAATTT